>NC_025996.2:99395768-99563470 GCF_000442705.2 Elaeis guineensis | reverse complement strand
GTTGGAGTAGAGTAGAAGAAAGGTCAAAAGGTATATGGATGAAAAGATGAGATTTTCCTTGTATTTTGAGCTATTTTATTGTTTGTGGCCAAATTTGGAGCTGGATGCAAGCATTCTATTGCCTTCCATCTCCCATGCTATGGTCTGTATCTTCTAAATGAAGTAATGTATTATAGTCTGAAATTCAAATCGAACATGTGTTGACATGAAATCTTGTTAGGGCATGTATGATGTTGCTTCTGTTGTACAAGAAAACAGAATGAGCTAGATTTCAAGCTTCTCTTAAAATCATATCTTTTTTGATTACTTTACTTGTAGAAGTACTTTTTCAAATAATGTCAAACAAACACATTTTTAAAATATATTTTTTGCTTTAAAAAGTCACAAACAATATTGTTTGAAGTGCATGGAATTATAGGCCTTTAATGGCTCTAGTTAGGTATATGTTTATTTTGCTTTGAGGAGGACTATCTTAGCTGAGAAGATTTGATAAGCAAGGACTAGATACATGCATGCTGGGCTTCAACCAAATATATTCAAGATTTTCACAAATAAACAAATTAAATTTTGACAAATTTAATTAGTTGAATAGTTTGGATTGAACGATACATATATTCATCCTCGTGAAGAACACATAATATAAATAGTAAATATCACCTTGATCATGTATAAACTTCTCACAAATATAAAGGAAATATTTCACATGGCAAAGGAGGACTATCAAAGTTAATTGCAAGCTTAGAATAAAGCTATATGTTTTTTGACTATGGTTATACATAATCCCAATCTAACCTGATCGAATAATTAACTTAATTAATAGAATCAAAAAATAACATTTTACTAATATTATCTAAACTTTGTTTTCTTTTGTTTTAATTTAGCAACAACTTTTATGTATGTCAACAATTTAAATACCTCTTTTTCTCAAAGCTTAATTTAAGTTTTCATATATCAACAATTCAAATCTTTCATTTATTGAATTTTATTTTCTATATTTTAATACTTCATTTCTTCTTTGGGTATTCTGCTTATTTACTATTAAAGTGATAATATTTTGCAACATATCTTATCTAATAAGTTATGTACGAGAGGTTAATTTGGATCGATTAGTTGAAGCTATTGTGATTCTTGATGCACTATATATATATCACCATTATTTTAATCAAGTAAGCTAGGAGGTTAGGCTGTGTGGTTGTATCTCTTTCATCATGGCAATTAAATAGTAGTCTGGATGTTCATTTCCCTTAAGTTTTGACGGAAGGTTTGCCAATCAAGACACTAGATCACCATGTGCCGACTGGACATTTTACGGACCCACTCACAATATTCTAGGGATATTGATTTTGTTTTCTGTTTTTGAAAACCTAAAAAGAAAGTGAACTAGACTAAACAACATGTAGGATAAAATTATTTTGTTTTTTGGAATTACATATAAAATATATATTAAGAGCCTTTGGAAGCAAAGAGTTGTAGTTGATTTTGTAAAAAAAAACTCAAAATAAAAATGAGGAATAATAGAAGTCTTATACAAATATTATGTTCAACATCAATCTTCAGCGGATATTTCACTAATTTATAAAGAAACAAAAATATGAAAACAAAAATAATGCATAACTAGTACTACAACAGAACAGGATATTAGCGATACAAAAAATTCATCGTAAATAATAAATTTTTATCGATAATAATTATTAGCGATGAAATTATCGTTGCTAATATTTCGTTGTAAATAATGACATTGTTGATAATTTTTTACGATGAAAAAATTTTATTGTCAATAATCAATATTACCGATCAAAAATTTTCATCGTTAAAATTTTTTTTTTTGAAAACTATTTACGATGATAAATTTTAATCATAAAAAATAATAATTTATGATAAAATATTACGTCGCTAATAAAAAAATAATTAATAGCAATGAATTACATTCATCGCTATTAATTTAATTAAATTTTTTATAAAAATTAAATTTAAAAAAAATATTAGTGACATAAATTTTTCATCGTAAATATAATAATTTTTGACATAAATTTTTTTTGTTAATAAAATTATCAATTATTTATGATGAAAATATTTTCATCACTATTAATTTAATATAAAACTTTAATATTTTTAAATTTATTAAAAAATTTATTTACAACCAATTTTTCATCGCTAATATATTTTTTTGTGAGTAATATTTCGTCAGAAATAATTCCATTGCTAAAAATTTACCACATACTTTTTTAAAAAATAATTTATGAATATATATATTTAATTTATATTGATAATATTTTTTTATAAATAAAAATAATAAATAAAAATAATAAATTTATATAATAAATTTATAAATAAATTTTATCATTTTATTATATTAAATTAAAATTACAAGAGGTCTAAAATAAAAATAAAAAGCTACATAAAGAGGCCGTTAAGTGTCAGCATCTGCAGAAGGAGAACGAGCTGGAAAAGGAAAATGCTCGAAAGAGCTCGGACCGACCGGCTGCTGCCTCATCAGCTGCATCATCTGCTCCATTTGCGCTATCTACTCCATCATCTGGATCTGGAGCTGCTGGTACTCGTCGACGTGTGCAGTCAACTCATCAGCTCGCTGCTCAGTCTGCTTCTGCACCTCTGCCAGCCGAGCATCGCAGGCAGCATGGATATTAGCCCTGGACGAGTGTGAGGATGAGGGAGCACTGATCCCATGCCCTAGACTCCTAACATAATAGGATCTCGTACCAAGCATCTAATCATAGATCTCGTCATCTGTGGGTGTGGTCGAGCCCTCAGGGATAGGCTAGGATCTAATGCCTATCATATGGTCCTAAAAATTAAAGTTATAGCTATTTTAATTTCATACTAAAAATCAAACTACGAATGAAAAAAATAATTAGAAAAACTTACAAAAAGCTTCGGACTCTCCGTTATCCACTCTGAAGGAAAAATCGACTGTTTCCTTGTAGGATCTTCCAGATTTAATGAGATCTGGGGCGGAATATTTTAAAAAAAAATTATCCTACGATATTTCAGATCTAAGATCTATTAGATCTAATTTCTATTATCTGATATTAAATCTAAAATTAAATCTGAAAATATGAAGAATAGAAAAATACCTCTAGGGTAACTAGATTACCCTGTAGATGATCGCAGCAATGTCCGAGGTTCTAAAATAGCCACGCAGTCGTCTGGCTTCTACTGGTATCCACTCGAGTAGGATCTGGATCATCTTCTCCTCATGAATCTTTGCTCCAAAAATCAGATCTGGATCTGATCTGAAAGATCTTCAAAAGATCTTCTGAAGCTGGAGCAGTAGCTTCTCGACAAATCTCTGCAGCCTTCTAATCAGGAAGCCACCACGCCTTGGACAAGCACCAGATGGATGCCCAACCTCTTGGATGTGAAGAGGGGAGGGAGAGGAGTAGAGGGGGCATAGAGAAGTGGAGAGGATTCAGGCTTTTGCTGGTATTGAGCAGAGTCCTAAACCCTAGGCGCAGACAGGGTTTAAATAGACCCTGCTGCGCCATGCAGTGCCACATCATTTGACCAATCAAAAAATTTAATTAATTCTAAAAAAATTTTGATTGATGGAGTGATGTCATCTGATCATATCAGATAAGAATCCCACAATCCCTCCTACTGTTGGCACCAACACTGGATAAGCACAGTGAGATTGGCGCCCCACAGTCCAAGTTGATCAAGGGATCAGAGTCCTCATCTCATGGGACTCTATCCTTATCCACTTGGGGCGCACGCCATATCTGATTATGGCACCCACATTGAGGGCTAATTTAGTAGGTGGACACTCCACTAAAACTCTCCAATGACTCTTGCCAAGTGGCCTTCAGTCCAAGGTCCATGGGTCAATGTTTGACCAATGTCCTAAAATGAAAATGACAGGTGACAGGAATTAGTAGGTGTTGTCTTAAATTATCTCATGAATTAAGACAAGTCCTTTCTGAGCTGGACTGGCTCTAGTCAGACTGAGAGAAACTTCTCAAGATTTTCTGGTGAGTCAAATCACATTTGACTCAGTCGAGATAAAAAGATTACATGAGGAAAAGTTAGGCTCAATCGTGTGCTAGCACGATTTTCTTGAACCTAATTGGATCTAATCCAAATCAATCGAACTGGACTATCTCAATTGATGACATCCAGACCCTAACTCTTGTTTGTATGACCCAGTTAGGTTCATTTCCGTATGGTAATGAGACATGTCGTGATCTCATCATCGACATCATCGAAACTCCTTTCAATAGACCAGAACTCTTCTGATTCAGACAATTAGAATGATCGATCATCAAGATCATTCTAATTGCTTCAAAATTCACCAGTGACACCTAGCAGTATATGGTGGCAACCCATCAAAAATGAAGACGAACCTCTCGGTGCAGCTACCTGTGTGATTGAGTTCCTCTATCATGAGTCCCGACTGAATTAGGGTTAAGGTGAACTCGTCAAACCCAACATCAGTCATATGAATCAATCGATCGATTCGAGTCCGATGTGAAATCTCAATGAAAACTCTTTTTCATTATTTCACTCTGCCATGGCCATGGCTTAAGGACTCGATCTTTCGATCATCATAGGACTACTCCTCTATCTACCGAGGTTGATAGATCCCATCTTGGTGTAATCTGTTTCCTACAATGAATATGCTACAGCCAACATACACCTCAGGATTTCGAATGGCTAGGAGATCGAGTTATGGTGTAGTCAAACTATAACACACTCAAGGTGAACTGTCGATGTACCTCAGGTCAAAGAACTAGACATACAGCTGCAGCATCGAGCTAGTCATCGACGAGAAGGTAGATTCCTTATGACTGCTCGAGGTGGTCATGCTCAGTACTCTCATTCTCAATGAATATCTGTACTCTCACTCTGGTGTCTCCACACCATAGACTCAAGACACATCTACCTAAGAAATGATCGTACACCAACCTTTCGGATCGATCACCATCCTCGTGATGATCCTATGGTCAGGAGCTGTTTATGAGTTAGTTATGTAAATTCATGCCTTAAATTTTTAACTCTTGAAAATATGAATTAACATTCCTACTAACTCAAAGGATGTATCACAGACATAATGTACACAATGTGATAGTAGAATAACCCTTTTATTCATTTATAGTCAAAATTAAAATTTGCCCTTACATTTGTACAGGAATGTGTCAGCCAATCTGGCATCTAGGGCACACATCTAACAAACTCCCACTTGACCTAATTCCAATTGGCTACATATCTAAGTCCATCTTCTCAAGGTGGGCTTTGATCTTTTGCTGGCCTAATGCTTTGTCAGCGGATCTGCCACATTGTCTGTGGAGTCGACTCTCTTAACCTCGACATAACCTTTTTTGAGGTAATCACGATCAGATAGAATCGTCGCTCGATATGCTTGGACTTCTGGTAAGACCTTGGCTCCTTAGCTAGGGCTATGGCACATTATTGTCGCAGTAAAGAGGGATGGCATCCGATGACATCACTCCAAGCTCTGCGGCAAACTTCTTGTACCAGAATACCTCCTTCGCAGCTTCCGATGCAGCAATATACTCTACCTCCATGATGGAATCAGCAATCACCGTCTGCTTGAACTCTTTCAGCTAACTGCACCATCATTTCAAATGAACAGACTCTCAGATGTCAACTTTCGATCATCTATATCAGACATAAAGTCTGAGTTTTAAATCCCTGAATCTGGAGTTCTCCATTCCCAAAGACTAGAAACATATCCTTAGTCCTTCTCAAGTACTTAAGGATACATTTCACAGAAGTCCAGTGCTCTTCATCTGGATTCGACTGATATCTATTTGTGACACTCACAGCATGGGCTATATCAGGTCATGTACATAGCATGGCATACATGAGGCTCCCTATTGCCGAAGCATAAGGATCTTGCTCATGCATTCAATCTCCTCAGGTGTGCTAGGGCACATCTTCTTGGAGAGATGAATGCCATGTCTAAAAGGTACTAAACCTCTTTTGGAGTTTTTCATGCTAAACCTTTTTAGCACCTCCTCTATGTACATCTTCTGTGAAAGTCCCAGCATCCTATTTGATCTATCTCTATAGACCTTAATACCCAGTATAAAGGATGCCTCTCCTAGATCTTTCATAGAGAACTCCTTAGACAACCATATTTTGACTGAGGTCAACATGAAAATATCATTCCAATTAGGAGGATGTCATCTACGTACAGTACGAGGAAGATAACTGCACTCCCACTGACCTTCTTGAACACACATGGTTCTCCTCGTTCTTGATGAAATCAAATATTTTGATCACATCATTGAAACGAGTATTCCAGCTCCGAGATGCTTGCTTAAGTCCATAAATGGACCTTTGCAGCTTGCAGATCTTGTGATCATCATCACTGGATGTGAAACCAAGCGGCTGTTCCATATAGATATCTT
Source organism: Elaeis guineensis (assembly GCF_000442705.2). Classification (NCBI taxonomy): domain Eukaryota; kingdom Viridiplantae; phylum Streptophyta; class Magnoliopsida; order Arecales; family Arecaceae; genus Elaeis; species Elaeis guineensis. The sequence goes on along the minus strand of NC_025996.2, from coordinate 99,557,078 downwards.
CCTCAAGATATCCATTTAAGAATGCATTTTCACGTCCATCTGTCATATTTCATAATCGAAATAGGCTGCAACAGCAAGCAATGTGCGGATGAATTTTAGCATGGCTACGGGCGAAAAGGTATCCTGATAGTCAATGCTTCACGCTGACTATAACCTTTCGCTACGAGCCTAGCCTTGAATGTCTCACATTCTCATCTGCACCTATCTTTCTCTTGAAGATCCATTTACACCTAATAGGTACAATACCTTCAGGTGATCTACCAAGGTCCAGACTTGGTTTGAGTGCATCGAGTCAATTTCTGATCTCATTGCCTCTAACCATTTTCGGAGTCGATATTGATATCGCCTCGTCATAGGTCTTGGGGTCATCACCATAAGCCCCATTTCTCGTGAGGAACATTTCTCTACTTTCTCTTGTATAGTACTAAGTACCTTTCAGGAGACAAAAAATCCTAGTCGATCTACGAGGTGGAAGAGGTTGTGTTAGGATGGTTCTAATTGATTGGTTCCTCAGGTTCTTTAGCTCGTTGCTCTTGGGAGACATTCTCCTTGAGCTTAATTATTCTTCCGATGCCACTATCTTGAATAAACTATTTTTCAAGAAAAATAGCATGTCGATTCACAATCACATTGTGATCTTTCGAAATATAGAAATAGTATCCTAATGACTCTTTAGGATATCCTATGAACCGAGCTCTAAAAGACTGAACTCTAACTTGTCCGCCTGCTGTCTCTTGACATGAGCCGGACAACCCCAAATTCTGAGATGACTCAGACTTGGCTTCTTACCATGCCATATCTCATACGGTGTGGTAGGAAGATTTTAGAGGGAACCCTATTCAATACATATATTGCTGTCATGAGACAATATCTCCAAAGAAACTCAGGGAGGTCTGTGAAGCTCATCATGAAATGGACCATATCTAATAGGGTCTGGTTCTCCATTCTGAAACTCCGTTGAGTTGTGCATTCCAGGTGGAGTCCATTGAGAGACTATGCCATTATCCTTAAGATAGTCTAGAACTTCGACTAAGATATTCACCTCCTCGATCTGATCGAAGAACCTTAATGGTTTTTCTGTTTGTTTTTCTACCTCATGTCTGAATTCTTTGAACTTTTCAAAGGCTTCAGACTTGTGTTTCATTAGAAACACATACCCGTACCTAGATATATCATCGGTGAAGGTAATGAAGTAGACATAGTTGCCTCTAGCCGGCACATCAAATGGGCCGCATACATCTGTATGTACTAGGGCAAGTAGGTCTGGGCCCTTTCCTATGTCCTGTAAAAGGAAGCTTGATCATTTTGCCTTGAAGGCATGATTCACAAACTGGATATGACTCGAAAGTCAACGGACTCAATAGCCGAATTTTTCCAATTTGTTAACCCTGTCTTCCGCTATATGACCTAGCCTTAGGTGCCACAGATACCTATCATTTAGACTATCTCTAGGCCTTTTAATTCCATGGCATTCACATTTTGCTCGATATAAATACAGATACATCAATATGTAGCTGATAGAGACCATTAATAAGAAAATCATTTGCAACTTTATTATTTTCATAAAATATGTTACAATGGTTCTTATGAAAGCTAATCACATAGCCTTCTTGTGCTAAACATGAAACAGAAATCAAATTCCTGCTTGCTGCAGGCACATAATAACAATCTCTAAGAACTAAATCTAATCCTAACGTAATCGCAGAGGGTAGGTTCCCACGGCCATAGCAGAACTCTTGCTCCTTTTCGATGCATAGGATCATATCCCATCCCTCAGCCTCCTGCTCTCCTCAAGACCCTGCATAGAAGTGCACAAATGAGCACTAGAACCAGAGTCAAGTACCCAACTGGATGCAGAGAAAACGTAAGATTAGATTCTATAACGAGCATACCTCCAGAAGGACCATCCTTCTTGTTCTTCAGGGTGGCCAGGTACTGAGGACAGTTTCGCTTCCAATGGCCATCTGAATTGCAGTGGAAATATTTTTTCTTTTCAGCAGCCTTCTTCTTCGGTTCCGTCTTCTTCTTCTTCCCATCCACCTTCTGCTTCTTCGCAGACTTCTTCTTCTTTCCAAAAGACTTTCTCTTGGAAGAAGTCGCTCCACAGTAAGGACTGAGCCTTTTGAACCCTTCAAAGAAAGCTCAGCCGTAACCAACATGTTCATTAACTCAGCCAAGGTACACTGCATCTTATGCATATGGAAGTTCATGATGAACTGACCATATGCATCAGACAAGGATTGAAGGATCACATCAATCTGAAAATCCTGTCTAAGATGACACCGAGCTTCTCAAGCTCCTCAAGGTCCTTGATCATTGACAAACAATGATCTTGGACTGACTGCCATCACGCATTTTAGCCTTAAAAGTCTTTGACAGACTTGATACTTGGCTGCGCGACTTTGTTCACCAAACAACTCTTGTAGGTGAGCCAACATTTGGTGGGTAGTCATAATGTTCTCATGCTGGCATTGCAAGTCATCAGACATGGCACCCAACATGTAGTACCTGGCTTTGTTATCGTCATCCATCCACTTTTTCAGAGACCTCTCTGTTCAGCAGTCGGACGTGCTGGCATGGCAGGTGGGTCCTGGTCCAAGATATGAGTCAGTTTTCGAAACTCAGAATAATTCTGTAGTTCTCAACAGTCCTTGAAATTAGGTCCAGTCAATCTGTGGGTGTCTAGTATTTTGGTCAGGAGGTTGGACGCAGACATATTTCCTGTAGAGAGTCAAAAGTTTCTAGTTAGATTTTGTAATCAGACTTAACCAATTTATTTAGGAGTTTTATTTTTAAATAAATTAGGCTCTCACTATTTTCTCAGATCCCTACACTCCTAGGTAGAGATGTGAAAATCTCCGTGATTAGTGATTTCTAGTGGGTGGTGCGGTCTCACCAACTGGCTCACCACCTCACCTAACAGTTATTGGTGATGGGTCAACCGATGAGTGGACAACTCTTGTCCAATGATTCTCTAATCATGGTGCACCCAAAACTTGGTCTCTAATTCATGAAGCTCACCGTGCCTGAAATATTGCTCCAATCCTTAGTTAAGTCAGACCCACCATTTGCATGAATTAGATTCCTGATTGGTCCCTCACCGTATCCAAAATATTGAGCACAACCCATCCTCTAATCCGTAGCATCCAATGCCTAATGGACATGGTTGCATCTTTCGATGCAACTGAGCCACTGTAACCAGTCGAGAACAATCAACCTCGGGAAGGGCCCGCACATCCACAATGGTGGAAGACCTTAGACTTAATATTTTCTTAGGAAATTTGATTTAGGTCTCATTAAACTTGACATAGTCATAACAATTATGACTAACCTAGTGGCATGGGTTAGCTCGAATTGTTAGCCACCTCAAATCAGAATTGGGTCGACACATATGGCCAGGTAAGTGAGACCGTGGGAGGGATATGCCATAACTTGACAAGAACGTATTCGAGTCGAGTAGCTCCCAATTAAAAACCAGTCGGTGCATCTCCAACTTACCTTAGACACCAAATTATCGAACCAGAACAATTAGGTTAGTCTACAATTCAGGCTCTAACCACTGAGCCAAATTAGGTCTTAACTTGATCGAGTCACATCTAAATGTGATTCGACCTTGACCTAGACTTAATCCTATTAGGCTGGTCAATTATTAGCTTTCATGATCCACCTAACCAACTTTTGATTCGATTTGATCAACCGCTAGACTAATTGAGCTACCCAAGCCGAACCCAATTTTATGAAAATGACTTAGATCTAAAATTCTTAATTTTAGACCTAATTTAATTTCATAAGCTTAATTCATTAATTAAGTCTTGGATTCATAAACAAAATATGTAAATAAATCCTAGGGTTTCAGGATCTAAGATTTTGCAGAAAAGTAAATTTTGATTTCTGATTAAGGATGAACGCGCAGCACCCCTACAACCATAAGAACACCCCATTGAATGGGAGGAGAGGGTCTTAAATCCTACTTTGTTCTTATGACCGACGGCCATGAAGAATACCTTAATCAGAAATATTAATTTAACTACAAAACTAGTTAGATCTAAGTTACATATCACATATATAATTTCAGATCTAACTTATACATGCTTTGCATACATCTCATGTATTAAAATCTGATCTAATTAGCATACTTTCAGTCTGATACATCACATATAACATCTAAAAAATATGATTTAAATTAAACTATTCAATATAAAATCTATTCTAGACAGTTACTAGAACAATTCTACAACTAGTCTAGGCATGCAACAGATCAATCTTATGTATTAATTAAATTTTATTTTTATTTTTTGATCTGAATATAATATTTATAATATCAAAAAATAAAAATAAATTAGATCTAATTTATATTTTAATCATATTAAAATATAAAACTATAAGACTATTCATAGATTAAACTACTCTTAGTCTAGTCATGCATCTCATACATGTTAGATCTACTTAGATTTAATTTTAATTTTTTTTTGATTTCAGATCCTATCACATCTGATATGAATTTAAAATTATTAATATCAAATAAATAAAAATAAAAATTAGATCTAAATTAGATCTGAAATAGAGCCATCAACTTGGCTCTGATACCTGTTGAAGGAAAAATTATTTTTTCCTTGTAGGATCTTCCAGATCTAATGAGATCTGGGGCAGAATATTTCAAAAAAAAAATATCCTATGATATTTTAGATCTAAGATCTATTAGATCTAATTTCTATTATCTATATTAAATCTAAAATTAAATCTAAAATATGAGGAATAGAGAAATACCTCTAGGGTAACTAGATTACCCTGTAGATGATCGCAGCAATGCCGAGGTTCTAAAATAGCCACACAGTCCCTGGCCTCTACCAGTATCCACTCAAGTTTGATCTAGATCATCTTCTCCTCATAAATCTTTACTCCAAAAATCAGATCTGGATCTAATCTGAAAGATCTTCAAAAGATCTTCTGAAGCTGGAGCAGCAGCTTCTCGATAAATCTCTACAGCCTTCTAATCAAAGAGCACCACGCCTTGGACAAGCACCAGATGGATGCCCAACCTCTTGGACATGAAGAGGGGAGGGAGAGGAGCAGAGGGGCATTAGAAGTGGAGGGTTTCAAGCTTTTGCTGGGTATTGAGTAGAGTCTCTAAACCCTAGGCGCAGACAGGGTTTAAATAGACCCTACTGCGCCATGCAGTGCCACATCATTCGACCAATCAAAAAATTCTAATTAATTTTGAAAAAATTTTGATTGGTGGAGTATATCATCTGATCATATCAGATAAGAATTCCCACAATCTCTCCTACTGTTGGTGCCAACACTGGATAAGCACAGTGAGATTGGCGCCCCACAGTCCAAGTTGATCAAGGGATCAGAGTGCTCATTTCATGGGACTCTATCTTTATCCACTTGGGGCGCACGCCCAATCTGATTATGGCACCCATATTGAGGGCTAATTTAGCAGGTGGACACTCCACTAAAACTCTCCAATGACCTCTTGCAAGTGGCCTTCAGTCCAAAGTCCATGGGTCAACGTTTGACCAATGTCCTAAAACAAAAATGGCAGGTGACAGAATTAGCAGGTGTTGTCTTAAATTCATCTCATGAATTAAGATAAGTCCTTTCTAAGCTGGACTGACTGAGAGAAACCTTCTCAAGGTTCTCTGAGTGAGTCAAATCATATTTGGCTCTGTCGAGATAGAAAAGATTACACGAGGAGAAAGTTAGGCTCAATCGTGTGCTAGCACGATTTTCTTGAACCTAATTGGATCTAATCCAAATCAATCGAACTGAGCTAGTTCAATTGATGACATTCAGATCCTAACTCTTATTTGTATGACCCAGTTAGATTCATTTTCATATGGTAATGAGACATGTCATGATCTCATCATCGACATCATCGAAACTCCTTTCGATGGACCAGAACTCTTCTGATTCAGACAATTAGAATGATCGATCATCAAGATCAATCTAATTGCTTCCAAAATCTACTAGTGACACCTAGCAGTATATGGTGGCAACCCATCAGAAATGAAGATGAACCTCTCGTGCAGCTACCTGTATGATTGAGTTCTTCTATCATGAGTCCCGACTGAATTAGGGTTAAGATGAACTCGTCAAACCCAACATCAGTCATATGAATCAATTGATTGATCCAAGTCCGATGTGAAACCTTAATGAAAAACTCTTTTTCATTATTTTACTCTGCCATGGCCATGGGCTTAAGGACTCAATCTTTTGATCATCATAGGACTACTCCTCTCATCTACTGAGGTTGATAGATCCCATCTTGGTGCAATCTGGTTCCTATAATGAATATGTTACAGCCAACATACACCTCAGGGTTTCGAATGGCTAGAATCTCGAGTTATGGTGTAGTCAAACTATAACACACTCAAAGTGAACTGTCGATGTACCTCAGGTCAAAGAACTAGACACCAGCTGCAGCATGAGCTAATCATCGACGAGAAGGTAGACTTCTTATGACTGCTAGAGGTGGTCACGCTCAGTATTCTGGTTCTCAACGAATACCTATACTCTCGCTCTGGTATCTCCACACCGTAGACTTAAGACACATCTACCCTAAGGAAGCGATCGTACACCAACCTTCTGGATCGATCACCATCCTCGTGATGATCCAATGGTCAGGAGCTGTTTATGAGTTAGTTATGTAAATTCATGTCTTAAATTTTTAACTCTTGAAAATATGAATTAACATTTCTATTAACTTAAAGGATGTATCACAGGCATAATGTACACAATGTGATAGTAGAATAACCCTTTTATTCATTTATAGTCAAAATTATAAATTTGTCCTTACATTTGTATAGGAATGTGTCAGCCAATCTGGCATCTAGGGTATACATCTAACACAATGGTGATCCATACAAAAGTTGGCCAAGGTCCTTCCCAACCGGTATGCTGCCGCAGCCTTGTCTTCTCAAGAATACTGTCGGCTTCAAACTTGCATCACGATTGCATCAAAGCTCAGTTGCTTTCAATATTACCACCAAAATGATACCAAGAAGACACTCTTCAAATGTCAATAACCTAAGATTTGATTTTTAGCTCCAACACATGGTAAAACTAAATCCTAGGGCACTCTATCAAAATTTGCTAAAAATCTCACCACCCTTCTTACAAATTTTGCCACTCAAATTTCTCTCTTCTTTTTTAGAATTTTTTTAATTTTTTTTTTATGTTTACCACATCCTTCTCTCTGATTTCATTTAAAAATCTTAGTAAGAAACTATTTGGGGCATCCCCTATAAATAGGGGACCAGGGGACGTCACATGGGATGAAGGGGCACCAACTTTTGGTGCTTCAACTTCCCACATGTGGAACAAATTCACTAAATAAATTTTTTGCATTCCAAATACTTGTAGTAGAAGGACTCTTCCTTCTCTACATGCCATAACAAATTCAATAATTTTTGGTGATAAAACATAGGAGATCTAGTTGGAAAATTATGGCAACGTGTAGAAATTAAGAGCCTTCTTTAAGGACTCTTCCTTTCACATGCCAAAAATAAAGGGGCAACATTTATTCTTTGCCATGGGTTTTGGTGGGCACAAAGAAGTCCTTCTCCAATTGAAACTGATTCAAGTTGGATAAGGTTCCAATTTAAATTTATTCAATCCTATTAGGTCAAGGGAAACTGGTCTAGGTTAGCTCAAACACTTTGATCTAAACCAATTTGGAAACTTGGGTTGATACAATATGCTAGCATATCAAATTAATCCATAGAATTTATATTAAACTCTAATTAAATTAGACCAAGATCAAATCTTAAAGTATGTGATCCATTGGGTTCTAAATCTAGCCAGCAGTGGACCAAGACTTTCGATGTAACCCTAATCCAATGAGATTAGGTCACCTAAAGAGTCTCAATTAATTTGAACTCTTCCAAATTGATTCTAAAATTAAATTCTTTTAATTCTAATAAATCTACAAGTCAAGATTGACATCTAGTAATGTGTCATGACTACCCAGAAGATTTGAATTTTGATAAAAAATTATCAAAATATCCTTCAGTGGTAAGTTCCTGTGTAATTCAATTCTTCAGTCAAACAACATTTCAGATGAGCTATGGATATGAAAATATATCAAATCTAATTACTTATTATTATGTATCTCAATCTGAAGGTGATGATTTAGTTGATGATACATTAGAATTTTTTTTTTTAATTATCATCCTGCTTTGGCCAAAGACTTCCGAATCATCATCTTATGAGATCATATAGGATATTCGCTCCCCTTATTAAGAGTGACTGATCCCTTATTGATCACTCACGACGTCCATGCATACTTCACCATATCCAAAACACCCCACACAAAGATCAAAGAATAAAGTTAAGCAGCGAACCAAAATATGGATCCATGTACACAAGGTACCATGGTGATCTCAGGTCAATGGATCACTTACAAAACTCTCACTAGAGAAATATTAGTTAACATGTAAATAAGACTTCATCTGATATTCTCTCGTAGGTCAATTCAGTGAACTCATTCTTTAATGAGCATCCATATCTTTGTGTTAGTGTCACCACACAAGTGATTGTGAGATCAACTACCCTCATTTTTGAGTATACATAGGACATGCTAGTCTTACCGGTATCATTGATCTCTGACTCAATGTACCAATGATCAAGAATATTTTAGATCAGGGCTATTAAGGATTTAGATCTCACTGACGTGATCTCATCACGGCCCTAAAATTATTGCTCGAACTTATAGGGTTCATTATAATCTTAAAATAACAAGATACAATATATAATGAATCAAAAATACCTATTTTATTAATATAAATATCAAGTTACATGAGTTTGGAAGATAAATTACAACAAACGCTCTATCGCATCACATATGCGATTGGCTTGTAGGGTATTATTCTTTCAGAGAGAATGTGGGGAGAGCCTTTGGGTGTGAGGAGCTACTGGTTTGGATGCTTTAGAGATCTTAGGAGAGGTCTCTTTAAATAGGTTCAAGGATTGAATCCTATTCAATCACATAATACAAGTTTTACTTGCATTGAGTTTTCTATTAACTTAAGTTATCCAACTTACATTAGGAAGCCCATGAGGCACCAACAATTGGAGCCCTTGCACCCATAATTACATATCCCAAAATACACCCAAGAGATGCCCCATAAGAGAACTAAAAGCCCTCTAATCAATGGACACGTCCAACTTGATCAAATCAAGGTGGTGCCCAAAAATAACTATCAAAAAAATTAATTAGAGACTTGCACTCTTAATTAATATGATCCATAACCATAGACACCCAATAATTGGAGTCTCATAAGTCTTATTTATGTAGGTTATTAGTAGATAATTAAGTTAGAATTATCTTATCAAATAAATAATCCCAATGGAAAGAGAAATTGGGTCCATCCATGTGCTAGCAAGGTTATCATGAATCTAATTGATTTCTCTAAACCCAATTGACACTTTATAAGCTCAATTACTTATTCTAGGCCTAATTCTTTTGTTGTGTGATCCCATAGATTCAATTCTATCTGGTAGTAAGATATACAATGATATCTATCATTATATCATTGAAACTCTTTTCAATGGGTTGGAATAATTTTACTCTAACTCAGGAAGGATTGTCGATCCAGAACAATCCTAGTGAGCTCTCACAATCCATCAGTGACACCTAGCAGTATGGAGTGGCAACTCAGTAGAACTAAAATGAACCTCTAGGTGTAGTTAATGTGTGATTTAGTCCCTCTATCGTGAGTCCCGACTAGATGGCAGGTCATGGATAAATCATCAAGCCTCAACATCAGTCATATGATAGATTCGATTAGCTCAAGTCCAGTTGTGACTTCTATGAAATTTTTTTTTCATCAATCACACTACTATGGCCATAGATTTTTGGACTTAGCCTTTCAAATCTCATAGGACTTCTTCTCTCTATTAAGGTTGATAGATCCTATCTTGATGCACATCCTACTCCTACAGTGGACCAACTGCCACCATCATCCACTACAAGGGCTCATTGAGACTCATATTTATGTGTCAGTCAAACTTCAACAGCCTCACTGTGAGTACTAGTATCATCTCAAGTTAAAAGATCAGTCACACAACTACAGCATCGAGATGATCACTAACGATCGAATATAAATCCAAGTGATCTCTCGTATGGTCATGCTCAATACTAGTTGTTCTCTAACAACCACTGGCCCTCGTCGTCCTGTCTTTACACAGTAGACCAGAGACTCATCTATCTCAAGAAAAGTAATTTGTGCACTAGTCTATCTGGATCTATCACTGTCCTCATGATGATCCTATGATCGAGAGCATTTAAGAATTAAATACATGTCTCTAATTCTCAACACCTTGAGAATATGTATTTCATGAATGATTCAAGGATACATCACACTTAAATGAAAAAAAAATTACTTTTTTATTAATCATATCAATATATTAAGTATAAAATTATGTCCTAGAATTATTACAATGTGTCAGCCATATTGACTTCTAAGACATACATCTAACAATCTCTCACTTGGACTAAAGTCAATTGGCCACAAATCTAAGCCCCATCTTCTCAAGGTGGACTTTCATTTTTGGTTGGCTCAACTGCTTAGTCAGTGGGTCTGCCACATTGTCTGTGGAGCCTACTCTTCGTACCTCGATATGTTTCTTTTTGAGATAGTCACATATACTGCTGCTCTATGTGCTTGGACTTCTGGTGAGACCTTTGGCTCCTTAACAAGGGCTATAGTGCCATTATCTTTGCAGTACTGTATCATGACATAACATCCAGTTCTACAACTAATATTAGAGTCAGAATTCATCTTACACATCTACAGCATATTCATCCTCCATTGATCGAATATTCAGAATCCTTCTAATATATCGAACAAGAATACACCCTCAACTCGCAACTCAGAATCTCTTCCAAAGATCAAGAATAAATTTTTAGTCTTTTTAAGTACTTAAGGATGTTCTTCATAGCTATCCAGTGCTCCTCACTTGGATTCGACTGATCCCTGCTCATGACACTCACAGCAAGGGCAATATCAGGTCGAGTACATAGCACGATGTACATGAAGCTCTATATAGCTGAGGCGTAAAGAATCCTACTCTTGCATAGTACCTCCTCAGATATGATTGGACACATTATCTTGGAGAGACTAATACCATGCCTAAGAGGTAAGAGACCTCTCTTGGAGTTTTCATTGCTGAACCTCTTCAGCATCTTTTCTATGTACAGCTTTTGTGACAAGCCAAGCATCCATTTAGTTCTATCCCTATAGACTTCTATTCCAAGAATATAGGATGCTTTTCCTAGGTCTTTCATAAAAAATTTCTTGGACAACAATCTTTTGACCATGGTCAGCATGAGAATATCATTCCCAATAAGGAGAATATCATCCACGTACAATATGAGGAAGGTAATCGCACTTCCACTAACCCTCTTATATATACAAGGTTCCTCTTCGTGTTTGATGAAATCAAATGATTTGATTGCCTCATCAAAATGATGGTTCCAACTCTGAGAAGCTTGCTTTCATCCGTATATGGACCTTTGCAGTTTGCAGACTCTGTGATCACCATCACCGGGTGTGAAACCCATAGGCTACTCCATATAGATATCTTCCTCAAGATATCCATTTAAGAAGGTAGTTTTCACATCCATCTATCAGATTTTATAATCATAGTAAGCCACAACTGCAAGCAAAGTGTGGATGGATTTCAGTATGGCTATGGGTGAAAAGATTTTCTGATAGTCAATACCCTCGCACTGACTATAATCTTTAGCCACAAGCCTAGCTTTATAGGTCTTTACCTTACCATCAGCACCTATCTTCTATTTGTAGATCTATTTACATCCAATGGGCACGATACCCTCAGGTGGATCCACTAAAGTCCAAATTTGGTTCGAGTGCATTGAGTCAATTTCTGACTTCATAGCATCTAACCATTTTTCAAAATCGATGTCAGATATCACCTCGTCAAAGGTATTAGGATCATCACTAGGACCCCTATCTCGCATAAAGAACATTTTCTTTACTTCCTCTATAAGCACATCCATGTACCTTTCAGGAGGTCGGAAGACCTTGCTAGATCTATGAGGTGATAGAGGAACATCAACTACTGGCTCATGGACTATGAGTTCCTATGGATCTATAGCTCTAGGCTCTTTAGAGACTTTCTCTTCGAGCTCCACTAACCTCCCACTACCATCATCTTAGATAAATTATTTTTCTAGGAATACAGCATTTCAACTCACAATCACATTGTGGTCTTGTGGAAAGTAGAAGTAGTATCCCATAGATTCTTTTGGATACCCTATAAAGTGAGCTATAATAGATCTATCCTCTAACTTATCTGCCATCTGTTTCTTGACATAGGCCGAACATTCTTAAGTCTTGAGATAACCCAGACTCGACTTCTTACCGAACCATATCTTATACGGTGTGGTAGGAATGGACTTTGATGGAACCTTATTCAACAAGTGAATGATAGTTAACAAGGTATGTCTCCAAAGAAATAAGGGTAGATCAGTGAAGCTCATCATAGATCAGACCCTATCCAATAGGGTCCTGTTCTTCTTTTTGGATACCCTGTTGAGCTGAGGCATTCTAAGAGGGGTCCACAAAGAGACTATACTGTTGTCATTAAGATATCTTAGAAATTTCTGACTAAGATATTCACCTCCTCGATCAGATCGAAGAACCTTAACAAATTTCCTGTTTGCTTCTCTACTTCATGTCTGAATTTCTTACTTTTCAAAGGCTTCAGATTTATGCTTCATGAGATACACATACCCGTACCTAGACAAATCATCGATAAAGATAATGAAGTAGGTATAACCACCCCTGGCCTACACATCAAATGGCCCACACACATTGGTGTGTATCAGGGCGAGTAACTTAGTGGCCCTTTCCCCATGTCCTATAAAGGGTAACTTGGCCATCTTTCTCTGAAGGCAGGATTCACAAGCTGGATACGACTTTGGATTAAGAGAGCCAAGGATCCCATCTTTTTCCAGTCTATTTATCCTGTCCTCTTCAATATGGCCTAGTCTATGGTGCCACGAGTACTTTTGGTTAATTTCATCTCTGAATCTCTTCTGGTCTACGGCACTCACTATTTGCTCATTTAGGTTCACATTCGCATCAACATGCAAGTGATAAAGACTGTCAATTAAAAGACCTCATGCATCCAATTTATTTTGTAAATAAATAGAACAAAAGTCTTTATTGAAATAAATTTCAAAATCTTCCTGTGCTAGCACAGATACAAAAATTAAATTCCGACTAGCTATAGGAACATAATAACAGTCTTTCAAATCTAATCTAACATCAGATGATAATCAAAGAGGATAAGTGCCAACGACCTCTGCAACAATCTTTGCTCCATTACCGATCCGAAGGATCATGTCACCTTCCCACAATCTCTTACTTTCTATCAGACCCTGCATTGAGGTACATATATGAGCACTCGAGCCAGAGTCTAATACCTAACTAGAAGTAGAAGAAACCGTAAAGTTAGATTCTATTACGAGTATACCTTCAAAAGATTTATCATCCTTTTTGGTCTTTAGGCTTTTCAAGTATTTAGGACAGTTCCTCCTCTATTGGCCTTCAGCATGACAGTAGAAATATTTTTCCCTTGCCTCAGCCACCTTTGGACCATCCTTCTTCGGCTTGCTCTCTTTCTTTTGTTTCTTCATAGATTTAACCTTCTTCTTTTTAGTAGACTTTCTCTTGGAAGAAGAAGTCTGCTCCACAGTGAGAACAGTACCTCTTCAACTCTTCAAGGTATCCTCCATAGTAACCAATATGTTGACGAGTTCGAAAATAGTACAGTTAAGTTTGTTCATGTAAAAATTTATAATGAATTGACTGTATGAACTGATAAGGGATTGAAGGATCAAATCCATCTGCAATTCTTTTTGCATATCTAGCCCAAGCTTCTCAAGCTCTTTAATATCCTTGATCACTGTCATACAGTTCTCATGGACAGACAGCCCTCATGCATCTTCAGATTGAAGAGTCTTTTGGATATTTCGAAGAATGTAGTAAGGCTCTGCTACCATACAACTCTTGTAGGTGAGTGATTATGGCTCGGACAGTGGGCATATGCTCATGCTGGCTTTGTAACTCGTTTGACATAGATGCTAGCACATAACACTTGACCCGACTGTCTTCATCCATCCACTTCTCAAAAGCAGCTCTTTGCTCAACAATAGAACGGTTTGGTAGCACTATGGGATCTTGATCAAGAACATGACTTAACTTTTCTGAGATCAGGACAATTCTGAGGTTTCTGAGCCAGTCTTTGTAATTGGTACCAATCAAACGATTGGTTTCAAGGATGCGGGCTAGAGGGTTTGAGGCTGACATTGTGGTTTAACTATGAGAGTAGAGATTCAAGTTAGACTTCTGTACTTAATATTTATATTTGCTTCTAGAGACTTTAAGATGCAAACAATAGCTTCCACTAATTTATCGGATCCCTCCACTCTCGGGGAAGAAAATGAAAACCCTAACGCGACAAAGAATTCTTAATGGATGCTGCGATCCCACTGATGACATGCACTTCACCTAATAGTTATTGGTAACATGCACACCGATGCGTAGGTAACTCTTTACCCAGGCACTTCACTAAAATATTGCAGCAATTTGATCTCTAAGTCATATGGGCTCACCTAATAGTTATTGTCCACACCTCTTAGTTAAGCCCGACCCACTGTTCACAAGCAGGTGTAAGGTTGTCATTGGGTCCCTCACTTAACAGTTATTGAGCCCAACCCCATCCTTACTCTAGAGCAACTCTTTGCTAATAAAGTGGTTGTGTGTTCTTGATACAACTGAACCATTGTAACTAGCCGAGAACAATCAACGTCGGTAGCACGCCTGCACATTTACAATGGTGGAAGACCTATGGACTTAATATTTATGGAGAAGTTTAGGTTTAGGTCTCATCTAATCAGTCATCATATGACCGATCTAACTGGCATGGGCTAAACCAGATTACTAAGCAACCTAATTTAAGACCCAATCTTCCAAATTGGCCAAGTAAGTGGAGATCGGTGGGGGTCTCCTTGTTGCCTTCCTAAGACACCAATAAATTGATCAAGTTGGCTAACAAAACTAATTAAATAATCATATCTCATTAACTTGTCTTAGACACTAATAGGTCGATTGATCAGAATTCGTCAGCTCAAGCGAATCGGGCTCAAACCAACGAGCTAAATTCGGTCCTTAGGTTAATTGATTCTATATATGAGATTCAATCGATTTGATCAACAATAATTGTATAATCATTAACTTAATTGATCTGATCCTTATCAACACTTGATTTGATTTGATTAATTACTTGATCGAGTTAGACCCATATGACTCAAATCAAAAATCTTAAATGCAATCCTATTATATGACCTAATTATGGTTTTCTCATGACCAAAACCCTCATGCATAAAAATAAATTTTAGATTCTAAAATCATATTTCAGATCTAAATTTATTGCATGAAAATAAATTTTAAAATATAAAAATAATTTTTAGATTTTAGCATACAAACATATATCATATATATGCATGTAAAATCAGATCTAAATAAAATTTCAGATATTAACATGAAATCATATATCTCATATACTAATCATAGATCAAATTAAAAGTAAATTTATGATTTAAATATGTAATCATATATCACATATATAAATTAAAATTCAGATCATATAAAAATTTCAGATTTTATGCATGCATCTATGTATCACATAAACATGAACTAGAACTCTTTCTAGATCAAAATTCAGATCTATGCATGTAATTACATATCAACTATATATTCTAAAATTAAATATAAAATTAAATTTTAGATTAGAATATCTATCTGTACATCTCATGTATCAAGAAAAAAAATTTAATTTTAAAATCTTTTCAAAAATATGTATATGAAAATTCAGCATATAAAAATCAGTGGCTCTGATGCCACCGTTGGAATTCGGAGTTTGGTGCATGCATATGTATTTTAAAAATTTTATTTTCTAAATACATAGTAGAGAATAAGATTAAAATACTTTTAATCTAAATTATACATATATAAAAATATAAAATCATATGGATCTATCTCATATGTTGAAATTGATATACGCTGAAATTCAGATTGTGATCAAATCACATACCTATTTCGCAATCTTTTTTTTTGAATCTGGATCTGAAAGAGAAGAGGTTTTCTCTTAGCCACACAAGCATCCGACCTCAATGAGTATCTATTTAGGATCAGCTGGAATAGCTCTCTTTAATCTAAATTTTGGTTCTCTCAAAATTCAACCTGCTGAATCTAAACGAAGCCTGGATTACGATCAACGCTTGATCTTTCTCCTTGATCTTCTTCTTCTCCTCTTCTCTAGAGTTTCTCTTTGCTTTGTGCTACTACAAAATAGCAGCAACTAGCAAATTATGGGATGCCCAACACCTTGGGTGTGGAACTCCTTGGGACTCGCATCCCAAGGGATGGGCATGTAGAACGCCCAAGAGAAGAGAAAGGAAGAGGAAGAGAGGGCTTGGGGAGAGCCTTTGGGTATGAGGGGATATTAGTTTCGATGCTCTAGAGATCTTAAGGGAGGTTCCTTTAAATAGGTACAATAATTGAATCCTATTCAATCACACAATATAAGTCCTACTTGCATTGGATTTCCTATTAAGTTATCCAACTTATATTAGGAAGCCCATTAGGTGATAACAATTAGAGCCCTTGCACCATAATTAGACACCCCAAAATATACTCAATAGATATCCCATAAGAGAACTAAAAGTCCTCTAATCAATGGATACGCCCAACTTGATCAAATCAAGGTGGCGCCCAAAAATAACTATCAAGAAAATTAATTAGAGACTTGCACCCTTAATTAATATGATCCATAACCTTAGATACCCAATAATTGGAGTCTTATAACTCTTATTTATATAGGTTATTAGTGGATAATTAAGTTAGAATTATCTTATCAAAAAAGTTATCCCAATGGAAAGAGGAATTGGATCCAACCATGTGCTAGCAAGATTATCATGAGCCAAATGAGTTTTTCTAAACCCAATTGACATTTCATAAGCTCAATTACTTATTTTAGGCCTAATCCCTTTATTGTATGATCCCATAAGTTTAATTCTACCTGATAGTGAGATATACAATGATCTCTATCATTATATCATTAAAACTCTTTTCAATAGGTCGAAACAATTTCACTCTAACTCAGTAAGAATTATCGATCCAGAATAATTCTAGTGAGCTTTCACAATCTACCAATGACACCTAACAATATGTAGTGGCAGTCCAGTAGAACTGAAATGAACCTCTAGGTGTAGTTAACGTGGATTCAGTTTCTCTGTCATGAGTTCCGACTAGATGGCAGGTCATGGATAAATCATCAAACCTCAATATCAGTCATATGATAGATTCGATTAGCTCAAATTCAATTATAACTTCTATGAAAACTCTTTTCCATCAATCATACTATTATAGTTATAGATTCTTGGACCTAACTTTCAAATCTCATAGGACTTCTCCTCTCTATCAAGATTGATAGATCCTATCTTGATGAGCACCCCACTCCTACAATGGATCAACTGTCGCCAATATTTACTATAAGGGCTCATTGAGATTCATGTTTATGTGTCAGTCAAACTTCAACAGTCTCACTGTGAGTAACAGTATCATCTCAAGTCAAAGGACCAGTCATACAACTACAGTACCGAGATGATCACTGACGATTAAATAGAAATCCAAATGATCTTTTGTATGATCACGCTTAGTACTAGTTATTCTCTAACAACCATCCACACTCATTGTCCTGTATCTCTATACAGTAGATCAGAGACTCATCTATCCTGAGAAAAGTAATTTATGCACCAGTCTATCTGGATCTATCACTGTCCTCATGATGATCCTATGATCGAATATATTTAGAAATTAAATACATATCTCTAATTTTTAACACTTTGAGAATATATATCGAAACTAATTTCATGGATGATTCAAGGACACATCATACTTGAATGAAAAAAAAATTATCCTTTTATTGATCATATCAATATATTAAGTATAAAATTATGTCCTAGAATTATTACAATGTGTCAGTCATACTGGCTTCTAGGATATACATCTAACATAACTATCAATCCTAATTTAGTTGATCATATTATATTTCAATCTTTCAAATCCATCTCATGGATTATCCTGATCAAAGTTTTACTAAATTGAAATACACTGATGCATATCTCCTACTAATTCAGAGGGATCAATTCCTTCTTGACTCACACACCGATTTGATAAGTACTTGATTGCATCCATTGTCCTTCTATCATTAAGTTAGAAACTCAGATGGTCTAGTACTAAAGTACAGTGAGTTACTTACAAATCACCATGGTGATCTCAGATCTGAGGGACACTTATACCCATATCCTTCACGAGCTATTCTTGACAAATGATCACGTTCGATGCGAATATACTCCTACATTCCATTTGCATGCCATACTAGTATTTTCACACTCTTTGGTTAAGAGAACAACCAACTTATATGGTATACAATGACCTAAACTCGATATTGATATCGTCCTATTAATAGCATATCATTTGATTGTGAACACTTTTAAGGACTAAATGATAAATCCTCTTTTATCGATTAATCATAGTCCTAAGGACTTTATCACAACACAGGAGTTCAAAATAAGATGGACAAATTTGTGATAAAAAAATTAAATAATTTTTATTAATAAAAATTTATATATAATTACAAGTATGAGCACAATCGTCAACAGGCTGACGATTGACTTTGGAACATATTTTTCAACAACTCTCACTTGGACTAAAGTCAATCGGTATGGTATCGTATACCTATCTTCGACTTGTGATCATCAAACTCCTTGATTTCGAGAGCTTTAGTAAAAGGATCAGCTAGGTTCTTCTTTTCATCAATCTTTTGAAGGTCGACATCACCTTGATCTACGATCTCTCGGATAAGATGGTAGCGGCATAGAATATGCTTGGTGTGCTGATAGGACTTCAGCTTCTTAGCTTGAGCAATGGCTCCAGTGTTGTCACAGTATAATAAGATAGAGCCATCAATGAAGGGTACCACTCTGAGCTCATCGATGAATTTTCGCAACTATATAGCTTCCTTTGCAGCATCGGATGCCGCGATATACTCCGCTTCGCAAATAGAGTCAGCCATAGTGCGTTGCTTGAAATTTTTTCAGCAGATCGCTCCACCATTTAGGATAAAAATATAACCCAACACACTCTTGCTATCGTCATGATCTGACTAAAAATTAGAGTCAGTAAACTCCACTAGTTTTAAGTTAGTCTCACTATACACAAGCCACTGGTCTTTAGTATTTCTCAAATACTTAAGGATGGTCTTTACGACCTTTCAGTGATTCTCTCTTGGATCCTACTAGTATCTACTTACTACCCCTAGTGAGTATGCCATGTCTGATCTGTACATATCATGATGTATATTATAGAATCCACTGTCGAAGCATATGAAACTCTACTCATATGCTCTCTCTCTTAAGGGATTGTCGGACAATTCTTCTTCTTCGAGCAAAATTCTATAACCTATCGGGAGATAGTCTTTTTTGAAATTCTTCATACTGAACTGCTTTAGCATGATGTCTATGTACGTGAACTAGGATAATCCAAGCAATCTTTTCGATCTATCTCTATAGATCTTCATCCCAAGGATGTAGGATGCTTTTCTCAAGTTCTTCATAGAGAACTGAGACGATAACCAGACTTTTATCCTTTGTAATGCAAAGATATCATTTCCAATTAAGAAAATATCACCACATACAGAATGAAGAATACAACCACAGAGTCATTTACCTATTTGTGTAGGATTCTTCTCCATTCCTAACAAAACCATATGTTCTGATAACTTTATCAAAATGCATGTTCCAACTCCTGGATGCCTGCTTCAATCCATAAATGGATCTCTAAAGCTTGCACGCTTTGAACTTATCTATGGATATGAAATCCTCAGACTGTATCATATACACCTCTTCTTGCAGCTCTCCATTTAGAAAAGTTATTTTCACGTTCATTTGTCAGATTTCATAGTCCATGTGTGCTGCTATCGCAAGCATAATCTGAATAGATTTGAGCATTACCATAGGAGAAAATATCTTATCATAGTCAATTCCATAATACTACGATAACCTTTGGCAACCAAACAAGCTTTATAGGTTTCCACCTTTTCGTCTGCACCCCTCTTCCTTTTGAAGACCCATTTACACCCTATGGATTTAACCCCTTCAGGTGGGTCAACCAATGTCCCATACATCATTGACCTTCATGGACTCCATTTTGAATTTCATGGCTTCAAGCCATTTCTCTAAGTCAGACCTTTACATCGCATCCATATAGGTAATTGGATCCTCATTGTTCTCATTGAGTTTAACAGGATCTCCTTCCCGAACCAAAATACCTAAGTATCTATCCGACTGATGCAGTACTCTACCAGATCATCTTAAGGATGTCTCTACAATGGGTTTCGAGTTTGACATCATCAAATCCAATTCTGTGAGTTTACTAGACAGTATCGATTCTTCGACTTGTTGAACTTCGTCAAGCTCGATTTTAGAGGCACTTATTCCTTCACTGAGGAACTCTTTTTCCAAAAAGTGTGCCTTATTGCTGACAAATATCTTTTATTTAGCAGAGAGATAAAAGTAATATCTCCTTATTTCCTTGGGGTATCCTATGAAATTATATTTATCGGACCTAGGTCTGAGCTTATCGATTTATAATCATTTAATATAAGCCAGACACCCTCAGACCTTAAAGCAAGTGAGGTTCGGCCTGTGTCCTGACCATATCTCATATGATGTTTTATCAATTGATTTGTTTGAAATATTATTGAGCACAAGATAGGCTGTTTCGAGTGCATATCTCCAAAAGAAGATCGACAGACTTGCAAACCCCTTCATGGATCAAACCATATCTAATAAGGTTTGATTCCTCCTTTTTGAGATGCTATTATATTATGATGTCCCTGGAGGGGTCTACTATGAGAGGATCCTATTCTCTCCTAGATATGTTAGAAATTCACTAGAAAAGTATTCACCCCCTCGATCGAACCGAAGAGTTTTAATACTTTTTTTAGTTTATTTCTCTCCTTTATTACAAAATCGTTTCAACATTTTAAATGATTCAGACTTATATTTCATCAAGTAGACATACCCATATCTAGATAGGTCATCTATGAATGTAATGAAATAGCTATACCCTCCTCTGACATATATTCTCATGGGTCCACATACATTAGTATGTACCAGACCCAGCACATCACTGGCTCATTCACCTTTTTCAGTAAAAGGTGATTTAGTCATTTTTTCAAGTAGATAGGACTCACAGGTAGGTAACGATTCATAATCATTTTTATCAAGAATCTCTTCTTGAGCTAACCTGTTCATCCTATTCTTGTTGATATGACCTAGCCTACAATGCCAAAGGTAGGCATCCATAACATCATCAATTCTAGGATATTTATTAGTAATGTACATTATATTAGGTCTAGATACAACATAGATATTATTGTTTAACTATTCACGCATTATCGTAACACCATTCAAAATGATATCATAAAAATTTTTCTTTATTGATATTTCATAATTTGATTTGACCAAAAGACCTACAGAAATAATATTTAAAAAAAATTGGGACAGTAATGATATTCATTAAGAATAATAAATTGAGACTTGAATACAAGCTTGATAATTCCTAAAGCTAGAACTGGAACTGATCTTCCATCTCCAATGTTCAGGAATCTCTCGTCATCTCCAAATCTCCTACTGACTTGAAGACCCTTGTCCAGCAACCAATTGCTTCTTCTTCTTTGGCCTATTCAGATCAATGAAAGCTATGTATTGAGGACAATTTCTCTTTCAGTGACCTTGCTTCTTGCAATAGAAGCACTCTGCCTGACTCTGATCAGCCTTGAATTTGGGTTTCTGGGTCTGACTCCCAGAACTTTACACCTTTTTATTTTTCTTCTTTTTTCTTTCTTAAAGAGATGACGTCCACTCGAAGAAGATCTTTCCACCACATTTACCGTCTTCTTATGGAGCTGGTGATCCTTCTCAAAAGTCTGTAGCAACCCCAACAGATCGTGGTAGTTGACTACAGACTTTGTCATTCTAAAATGACTGAGAAATGGTAGGTAAGATTTGGGCAGAGAGTTCAAAATCGCATCCTTCCCTAGCTATTCATGCAAGGAGAAGTCGAGCTTGCTTAATCACTCAATCTGTTCGATCATGTACAATACATGATCCGTGACCGATGCACCCTCCCTCATCCAATCATTAAATACGGTGCAACTAGTCTTGTACCACTCATTATCGTTAGGAGTACCAAAGGACTCTCTTAATACCTTGAGCATGTCCTCTGACTGAGCCTCTTCGAATTTTTGGTTGAACTCATCATTCATGAAGGCCCGCATTATGCAACGAACTGTGGTACGATCATTGAGCCACTTTAAATAAATATCTCAGACCATACCATGAGCATTGGGAGTAGGCTCCTCAGGTGCTGGATCTGTAATCACATACAAAATCCACTCATGCTCCAGGATGATTTTCAATTTTCGATATCAGTTATTAAAATTTAGTCTGATTAACTTCTCACTGTCCAACAGTGATTGGAGCGACAAGTTTGAGGCCATATCTGATAAAGAAAAATATGAACCTAATTAGTATATGATTATCTAAGCCTAAAGATATGGACTTTAGTCTAAAAGTTCTCCCACTATTTTACACGAATTGATAGCCTTTACCTCTAATTCGAGAAATTATCTTAATTCTTTAGTGGATACTAGAATCCACATAGACTGTATACAGGCCCGAGAATGGCTCAATCAACCCATATGTATTTATAGGTAGGTTCTCAACCAATTATTTCACTAAATAATTTCTAGTAATTGTTAGTCCTAGATTTTATTTTAGTAGGCGATGGAACTTCACTGAAAGTTCTGGTTAGGTCAAACTATTAATATGAACCTACTCAGTGATTCTAACTATTGGATGATCAGACCCAAGGATGGCTCGATCAACCCTACCATTCATCAGATAGTGCATCAGAGTCATTATATAATGAATGATAATTCCATCATTCAGAGAAATATCAGATGGATGGCATCTGCAATATCAACAAAAAATGACGAACCCATTATCATTCACCTTAATAGGAGGCTATGATCTAGTTATTTCTATAACTATCTCATTTGAGGGATCTAATAATTTAGAGGATTCAATTATAAATTAAAAAGAGAGAAGAAGAGATCAATCAGTAGACCACAATCCTCCCACTGACTTTACCTAGTCATTGAATTGGATTAGGGTCAAGCTAATTGAAATGGCACTTAGATCAGTCACACTAATCAACCTTAATGGCATGGGTTAACTCAAATCACTTAGTGATTTAATCAAAATATAATTCGCCAAATTGATCAGATAAGTGAGATTGGTGGAAGGGTTTGCCAAGCTTGCCTTAGACACTATCGAAATAGTCAGATAAGTCGCTTCCAATTAAAAACCACTGGATGAAATGCCAAACTTACTTTAGATACCAATTGGTTAATTAGTTTCGATTTGACCAACTTAATGATTCAGGTTCAACCACTAAGCCACAATCAAGATCCATTTGGTTTAATCAAAGACACAGACTTGATCATCTACAACTATTATATTAGAGAAACTTTGATTAATCTAATTCAATATTTGGTTAGACTTAATCAATTTCTCTATATGGTCCATTAATTCTTTGATTCTAATCTTAGGTCTAACCCAATTAAGAGGACTTGATTTGAGCTAACCCATGCCCCATATTATACAACGTCATTAGATCTTAAATCATAATTCTAGATCTAATTAATCCAAAACTTAATTCTTAATTAAGTTTTTGCATCAACATGGTTTAGGTTTTGAAATAATTTTTTATGTAAACTTTTTATATTAAATCATAAAATTTTTTTAGATCAAATCTAAATTTTTATAATTTTAAATCAAAATAATTTTAATTAATCAAGATTAGATATAATTAATTTCTTTGCAATTTATATCACGTACAACAAATCTTAGGATTTCAAGATCTAGGATTTTGTAAGAAAGTAAGTTTTTCTTTTCACTTTCTTCTTCATGGGACCTTACAGTGGCACCCCTACACATCATGAAGAGCATGCCATTGAATGAAAGGAGAGGGTCATGTAACCCTACTTGCTCCTACGATCGGACGGCCTAGTGATTACCCAATCCAAGTACGTTGCTACTCAAATCATCGAATTTAACAAGATAAAAATTAGATCTAAAACTAAATATATTTAGATCCAATTTAAATCATAAATAATCAGATCTAACATCATAAAATTAGATCTAAAGGTATAATAAATCATATCATAATGAACCGGCTCTGATATCAATTGAAGGAAACATGCAATAGTACTATGCATGCAATTTAAAAAAATTATGCAATGAAATAATAAGATTAAATAATTTAATCTAAATTATATACATAAAATCTAATCTAGACTATCATGTCAAGATCTATGATATGAAATAACATGCACTTTAGATTTGAAAATGAAAACTTGCATCGATCTAATCAATATTGCCATGAAGATCTAATCGTTAGATCTAACATATATGATCAAGAAAGTTTATAAGCCAGTACCAAACTGAAGTCTCTCAATCTCTTCTGGTCCAACACTTAGAGAGGCTCTCCTTTAAGCTGCTCACAGCCACACAAAGTTATCTGACCTCTACAGAAAGTCTATGCGAAGACAGGCGCAGATCTGGGTCCCTGGAAGTGCTAGCTTGCAAGGAACTCGGAGGCTGATTTCTTTCTTCTTCTTCAAATACCTTAGATGCTCCAAAGTAAGAGAATATCTAAAGGAGGAAGAGAGGAAGAGGAGAAGGAGCCCTAAAAAAATAAAAAATAGCAAAGGGAACCAATATGGGGCATCCAAGATATGAGCCCCCTTTTATAGAATTGGGTTTAGGGTTTAGTTTAAAGGGAGGGTGCCATTATCTCCATGCCAAAAACCTTTTTGGGCATCCCAAAATTTTTAAAAAATGGTCTTTGGCATCAAGAGGAGATCTGGTATCTCACATGCCCAAAAACACCTAATAGAAATTAAGAAAAAAATCATTAGGTGCCAAATAACCTTCTATGTTTGAAAAATCCCTTTCCTTCTTATCACCTTATCTCTAATTTAGATTGCATTCGAATTAGACAGGAGATAAGATTGTGACTCACCATCCATTGCTGCCCACCCTTACTGGGTCAACTCTCATGATGCCAAAAAGATCAAGCCAAATCCAATTTGGCATTGAGATATGGGCATGGGTCCAAGTGTGGCGCAAGAGATAAGGATAGAGTCCCTACCAACCAGGACTCTTCATTTTCAAATTAATTCTAAACTAAATCAAATCTAATTTGAACCCAATCTTGGAAATGAATCTAATCAAATTAAGAGCTCAATCATCTCATTAAATTTTTAACCCAATTAGGAATCAACTGAGTTCAAGTTCTGATCGAATCAGGATCAAATTTATCTTATAATCAGACTTGATCATATCAAACCCAATCTAAGTCAAACTGAATCTAATTCAATTAGACTTGATCCAAAATTTTTTACTCAATCAAATTGAGTTAATTAGTAATTTAATTATAAATTAATTCTCTATTAATAGTAGAGTCTCAGTTTAGTGGGACTCTCCTCCAGAGTCCTAGTCCCAGTAGGACTCCTCACTAGAGTCACAACCCAATTAGACTCTTCAGCCATCAGATCTGATTGAATCTTATAATGCATGTGACCCCATAAGTTTGAACCTAAGCCAATAGCATAGGAATAATTTTCTATACCTATCGATGTAATCATCTAGCAATAGTGACCCAAGATCCGGATAGGTTGAAGGATGCAAAGCAACATTCTTGAACCTACTGACATATGGTTACTGTATAATTCATCCCTTTGACCCTAATGCCCAAGGTGACCTAGGATTTAACTGTTAACCCTAATTTTGTCGATCACATTATATTTCAACCTTTCAAATCCATCTCATGGATTATCCTGGTTAAGATTTTACTAAATTAAAATATATTGATACATATCTTCTACTAATTCAGAGGGATCAATTCCTTCTTGACTCACACACTGACTTGATAAATACTTGACTGCGCCTAGTATCCTTCTGTCACTGAGTTAGAAACTCAGATGATCTGATACTAAAGTACAATGAGTTGCTTATAAGTCACCGTGGTGATCTCAGGTTCGAGGGATACTTATACCCATACCCTTCACGAGCTACTCTTGACAGCAGAGTACTTGACAAATAATCACGTTCGATGCGAATGTACTCCTATATTCTATTTACATGCCATACCAGTGTCTCCACACTCTTTGATTAAGAGGACAACTAACTTATATGGCATACAACGATCTAAACTCAAAATTGCTATCGTCCTATTAACAGCATATCATTTGGTTGTGAACATTTTTAAGGACTAAACGACAAATCCTTCTTTGTCAATTAATCATAGTCTTAAGGACTTCATCATAATGCAGGAGTTCAAAATAAGATGGATAAATTTGTGATGAAAAAGTCAAATAACTTTTATTAATAAAAATTCATATATAATTACAAATATGAGCACAATCATCAACAAGCTGACGATTGACTTAGGGACACATTTTTCAACAACCAATTGGTGTCTAAGGCAAGTGCTAGATGGTGGTTACTCAATTAAGACCCATGAATATTCAAAGGGGAGCCTCCCACTCATCTTCACCTATCTAGCCAATTTGGTAGATTGAGTCTGAAATCAGGTTGCTTGGTGATTTGATTTAGCTCATGCCAATAGGACTAGTCATGGTAATGACTAATTAGATGAGACCTAAATTAAAAATCTTATCACACACATATTAAGTAAGCAATCTTCCATCATTGTAGATGTGCAGGTGTACAACTAGTGTTGATTGTTCTCAGCTAGTTACAGTTGTTCAGTTGTATCGAAAACACGCAACCACTTTATAGCGAAGGGTTGCTGTAAGGTGATGATGCGGTTGGGTCCAATATCTAGATTAATCAAATTACAGTAGAAGATAACTAGATAACTAGATTAATGAAATTAATCTAACATGCATATAATCTAATCATCAAATCAATATATTCTAAGATCTATGACATATTATGTTGCATATAAAATCTGAAAGATACTGAAGATAAAATCAACATACATGCATGTGAGCAGTAGATCACATCTATTTCTAATCTGAGTTCAGAACTTGATACCTGAGCATAGATCGATGATCACCACTATTGAGAAGATGGTAGAGAAGGTCCTTGCTAGTTGCTCACAGCCACACATGCGTCCAGCCTCTACGAAAAATCCACTCAAAGCTCCGATCTGATCGATCTTTTCGGGAGTACTAGCTCGCGCGAAGACCTTCTTCTTGGTTGGTCTAGATCTTTTCTTCAAATCTCTAAAATTTTTTCAAAGATTGAAGATGGACTTCTGGAGAAGATGAAGTGGTAAAATAAAGATAAAGAAAAAATAATTTTTCTCTAATTTATTCTCTCTTCCCAAACCCTTAGAATAAAAAATCTGGTATTCAGATTTTTGCATACACCCCAAAAGAGAGGACCCTCTCTATTTTTCATGCCATGAACCATGCCCCAAGCATCTCCACATGAAGAACTCTTCTTTTGGTATCTTGCACACATAAAAGAAACCATAAAAGCTCCTTTTATAGGCGTGTAAGGAGGTGGGGTGAAGAGTCTTAGTGATCCTAGACTCTTACAGGATTCCACCTCCCTTCACAATTCCACATCCCAAAATATACTAAAAAAATATGGGACATCTCTTTCCATAATTTTTTACCATAAATCAGTTCTCCAACTAATCTCACATGAAAAATCTCCTCAAAATATCACACATATAAGGAGAAAGAAATTTATTGACGTGGAGAGGTTGATCTGGATGAGAACAGATTCTCCTAATAAAGAATATTTTGAAATTCAATTTTAGAACCTTTCTTTTATCAAAACTAAATTAGACTTAGATGTGAGATAGAAAAGGCCAAGGACTCTTTGGTATGAAAAAATCTCACACAAAACAATTTTTTGCATGGAGATATATGGCATGCAAACTGGGTTGGCGCAGGAAGAAGAGTCTTATTCCAATAAGGATTCTAAGTTTCCTTATTTGAATCCAAACCAAATCACATTTGGTTTAGCCCAAATAAAATATATGAAACTCAATCTAATTAGATTCATAAATTATTAATCAAATCTTAATCAAATTAAAAATTGATTGAACCAAAGTTCTAATCAAATCAAGAATAATTCTCCCTTAGCGATTAGGTCATCTCATAACCTAATCAGGTCAAACCTAATTGAATCCAATTCAATTAGATTTTATTTAATCCTCTTTGCTCAAACAAATTGAGCTAATCAGCAATCTAATTATTAATTAATCTTCTATTAATTTACTAACACTTGATGAATTAATTTGTTACAACTTTTGCATAAGGTTAACCATCAATCGAATTGACGATTAAGCCCTTGAACGATTCTCAATCGTTGATCAGCCACATGATTAGTCAGAAATTTCTTTTGAATATGACCCCATAGGTTCGAACCTAAGCCGATAGCACAGAAACACCTTTCTGAACCAATCGATGTAACCATTTAGCAATGATGATCCGACGTTCGGATAGGTCGAATGAAGGTGAAGTAACATTCAAGAACCTATTAGCGTATGGTTACCGTATAATTCATCTCTTTGATCCTAATGCTCGAGGATGACCTAAGTTTAACTGTCAATCCTAAATAAGTCATTCACATTATATTTTAAACTTTTTTAAATCCATCATATGGATTATTCGGGCCTAAATTTTGCTAAATTGAAATACACTGATGTATATCTTCTACTAATTCAGAGGGGTCAATCACATCTTGACTCGCGCACTGACTTGACAAGTACTTGACTGTATCCAAAAATTTTTTATCACTGAATTAAAAACTCAGTTAGTCTGACATCAAAGTACAGTGAGTTGCTTGCTAATCACCATGGTGATCTCAGGTCGGAGGGACACTTATATCCGTACCCTTCGCAAGCTACCCTTGACAGCAGAATACTCTGCAGTTGGTCACGTTCCACGATGATGTACCACTACATCTCACCTGCATGTCATACTAGTATCTTTATACTATTTGGTTACAAGGATAACTAATGCATATGGCACACAATGACCTACACTTGATATTGCTATCATCCTAGTAATAGCGTATCGTTTGGTCACGAACCAGTTTAAAGACTACGTGATAAATCCTCCTTTATCGATCAAAGTAGTCCTAAGGACTTCATCATAATATAGGAGTTCATTAGAAGATGTAACCTTGTGATAAAAAATATCAAATAATTTTTATTATTTATCAATTCATATACATTTATAATTAGCGCAATCATCAAACGATTGGCTTTAGGACATAATTCCCAACAACTTCTATTTGAACTAAAGCCAATCAGTATAGTATCATATATCCATCTTTGATTTATCATCTCAGAACTTCTAGATACTAAGGCTTTAGTAAATGGGTTGGTCAAGTTCTTCTTTCCGTCGATCTTCTAAAGATTGACGTCACCTTAACAAATTTTTCGAATAAGGTGGTAGCGATACAAAATACTTGGTCTATGAAGGTTAACTGTGTATGGACACTCATTGATCCACTCGAAGGGATAAAATCTATAGGGTGTAAGTAGATCTTCAATAGGATCAGAGAGCACAGACGAAAAGGTGGAGACCTACAAAGCCGTCTAGTTGCTTAAAGATATTGTCAATATTATGGTATTGATCATAACAAGATAATTTTATTCTGTGGTGATGCTAAATATTTCAAAGTTGGAATGTGCATTTTGATAAGTAATCAAAATGCATGGCTTCATTGAGAACGAAAAAGAATCCTACAAATACAAATGAGTTAATAGTTCTGTGAGTATATTTCTTATTTTGTATGTGAATAAAATTCTCTTAATCAAAAATAACATTCCTTACATTATAGAAAATAAAAATTTCACTATTATTATTGTTCTCCATAAAGGACTTTGAGAAAAGCATCTCTCATCCTAGTGATGAAGATCTATAGAGATAGATCTAAGAGGTTGCTTGGATTTTTTCAGTCCAACATACATAGGGTGTTTATGAGTAGAATTTATTTTATCATGTACACCACGTATAAAATCGGATATGGTATACTCACTAGGGTAGTGAGGGGATAGGATACTTGCAAGATCTGGATGAGAATCACTGGAAAGTCATCCTTAAGTATTTGAGAAATACTAAGGACCGATGACTCAGTTATGAAAAATTTGACTTAAAAATTTATAGAATTTAATTTCAATTTTTAGTTGAATATAATAATAGTAAGAATGTATCGAAATACATCTTTATCCTAAATAATGGAGCAATCTACTGGAAAAGTTTCAAACAGAAAAATATAGCCAAATTTAAATTGCGAGGCTGAATGCATTGCAGTATCCGATGTTTGCAAGAAAGCTATATGATTGTACAGATTTACTGGCAAGCTAGGAGTGGCATCCTCCGATGATGGTCCTACTATATTGTATAGCACCAGAGCCATAGCTCATGTCAAGGAAACAAAGTCCCATTAGCTTACTCTATTTTGGACTTTATGGCTCCAAGCCATTAATCGAAGTCAAACCTCTATATGGCATCCATGTAGGTGATCAAATCCTTGTTGTTCTCATCGAGTTCAACAGGATCACATCTCAAATCTAGATATCGAAGTATCTATCCGACAGATGTGGTACTCTATCGAATCTCCTTAATGGTGCCTCTACAATGGGTTTCAAATTTGATCTAATCAAATTTGATTCTATGGGTTCACTAGATTGTGTTGGTTCTTCTACCTGTCGAACTTCATAAGTTTTACATTAAAAACATCAGTACCTTCACCAAGGTGCTCTTTTTCTAAAAAAAATGTCGAACAACTCTTGTTCTTTAGTATGGTAGAAGTTATATCCCCTAGATTCTTTGGGGTACCCTACAGAATAATATATATATAGGACCAGGATCCAAGCTAATCGGTCTGCAAATACTCGACATAAATCAAACACTCTCAAACCTTAAGGTAAGAGAATATCGGCTTACGCCTAGTCCATATCTCATATGGAGTCTTTGTAACTGATTAATTTAAAATCCAACTCAGAATATAACAAGCAGCCTTAAGAGCATAACCCTAAAGGAGACTGACAGACTTATAAACCCCATCATGGATCGAACTATGTCTAACAAAGTCAATTTCAATAGGAGAGAATCCTATTCTCTTTTAGATATGTCAAACCTTACTTGAAATGCATTCTCCTCTTTGATCTGACTGAAGAATTTTAATACTCTTACAAGTTTATTTCTCTACCTTGTTATGGATTTATTTGAATATTTCAAATAATCTAAATTTATGATAAATATATTCGTAGATTCAATACATTAGTATGTATCAGATTCAGAACATCATTGGTTCGTTCATCTTTTCCAACAAAAGGTGACTTAGTCATCTTATCAAGGAGATAGGATTGATAGGTTGACAATGATTCACAATCATTGATCTCAAGAATTATCTCCTGTTGATCCTATTCTTATTTATATGATCGAGTCTAAATTGCCAAAGGTAGATATTTGTGACATTATCTATTTTAAGATTTATTTATTGTGTATATTATACTAACAAGCTATGACTATTCATAAATGTCATTTCTTAGTTGTCCACATGATTTTGATATCATTCATAATGAAATCATAAAATTATTAGACAATAGTGACAATCACTAAAATGACATTGTTGGAATTGAAAATAAGCTCGATGATTCTTAAAATCAGGATTGGAATATGACTTTTAATTCCAATGTTCAGAAATCTCTTGCTATTTTCAATCTTTCTACTAACCAAAGTCATTGTAATAATTTGCATGGACTTTTGATATCCAATATCTAGGTAGTAGTATCACAGATAAAGAAATCATAAGGTGTTATCATATAATTACTTTGTTTGATAATCCTTTGCTGACTTCTCTTTTTTAGCCTGTTCGGATCAAGAGACTCTATCAGATCAGGTTAACATTAGATTCTTTTGTTAGTTCGGACTCATTAGCCCAAGCACGATACTTTTGCACCTTTCTTTTTTTTTCTTTCTCAAAGAATTATTACCACACTGAAGATACATCTTTAGAGGTGCGGAAGAACTTCTTCAATATTTAAAAAATTTTCTTTCATTGAGTATTATCGAATTTATAACTAAATTCATATTCTTTGCTGCTCTCAATAACACCACATAGTGATATGATCATTTGGCCACTTCTGATAAATGTAGGATCGCGTAGGGGTTTCATACATGCATTTCAAAATTTTCAGTGAAAAAAAATTAGATTAAACTATTTAATCTATAAATACATACATAAGATTTGATCTTAAAACTTCTATAAATAGATTTATAACATAAATTTATATGCATAAAAATCTGAATCTAATATTACAAACGTTTGAATAAGAACAACAATTAGTGATAGATCTAATCTACCACTTCTAGGATTCCAAACCTAATACCTGAGCATGGGTAGTCAATCTTCATAATTGAAAATATAGATCTGAAAGTTTACTTTGGTCGCTCACAGCCGCACAAGTGTCTGGCCTCTATGGATGGTCCACACGAAGTTCTCAGATCGATCAGCCCTCCGCAGGAGTGCTAGCTCGCGCAGTCGGCTTTTGATGGCAGGTTTGACCTCTTCCTTCGATCATCTCAGATCTTTTTGATGTCGAAGATAGATCAGAGGGGATATTGGATTGTGGAGAAAAATCTGATGAAGATTCTCCCCTTTTGGATTTTTCTCTCACCTAAAATCATAGAACAATTCTAGGTCACTCACCCGAGAGGAGATCGATCTTCTCTTTTGTTCATGCCAAGGAAGATGGAAACCCACCCAAACCTCATACCCCAAAGAAGTATTTTTGACCCCCTTTTTCTCTGGTATCTCACAGTGAAAAGCTCTCTTTATTTGGTGTACAAAATTGTGACCTTTTTATGATTGTCGTACAAACCAGATAAGACAGGATAAGGACTGGAGTTTGTAGTAATTCAAATTATTTTGAATTTTAATTTAACTTCAATTTTTTTTCATCATTATCTAACTTAAATAAAAATTTACCTAAGAAAATTAAGCATGAAAATTAATTAGGAAGACTTTTTTTTCTCGTACACAATGGGCACCTTCAGAAACTGGATATGGATAAGGTTTTAAGTTAAAATTTAAATCAATTTAAATTCAAATTAAAACCAATCAATTCTTATCTTTAATGGGTGACAAAAGAAGGATTATATTTTAATTTTCTCATGTATAAACTGATTTTGTGTGGTGAGAAAAGGTGTGAGACAATTTGGATGGTGCAAGGGAGAGAATCCCACTCATTTGGGACTCTAGGGTTTAACCAATTGGATTCTTTCAAACCCAATCCAATTAGACCCAAATAAAACATGATGGACCTAATCTAATTAAGCTTAATTAAATTTGATCAAATTAATAAATTAATTGAGCCATAGATCCAATCAAATCAGGATCATTTCTCCCTTACCGGTTAGGTCATCTCATAACCTAATCAGACTTGACCTGATTGAACCCAATTCAATCAAACTTGATCAAGACTTTAATGCTCAATCAAATTAAACTAATTAATGATCTAATCACTAATTAATCCTTCATTAATGATAAAGCCCAAGTCTAGTGGGACTCTTCTCTAGAGTCTTCGTCCAGGGAGATTCTCCAACAGAGTCTCCATCCAATGGGACTCTTCACGAGAGTCTCCATCCATCGATTAGCCATGTGATTGAAGAGAAACTTCTAATGTGTATGACCCCATAGGTCCGAACCTAAATCAGTAGCACATAAATTGATTTTTGTACTAATCAGAGTAACTATCTAGCAATGGTGCCCGACATCCGGATATGCCGAATGTATGCAAAGCAACACTCAAGAACCTATTTGGATATAGTTACCATATAATTCATTTCTTTGATCTTTGATGATAGGATGACTTAGAGTTTAAACTGTCAACTCTTAATAGTATATCTATTATGTGTCTCAACCTGATAAATCCTGTGACTCCTCAAAAGGATTGCCTTGGCCAAGGTCTTACTAAATTGAAATACAAAGCATTCTCTCTAATCTCTTGGAGTGGTCAATTCTATCTTGACTCACACACCGACTTCACAAGTACTTGACTATGCCTAAAAACCTTTCGATCCTAAATTAAAAATTTAAATAGTCGACACCAAAGCACAGTGAGTTGCTTGCAAGTCACCATGGTGATCTCTGGTCAGAGGGACACTTATACCCATATCCCTTTGGAGTGACTCTTGACAGCAGAGTGTTTTGGAGTTGGTCACGTTCAGTAAAATATACTCTTATATTTTATCTGTATACCATACCAGTGTCTCCATGCTCTTTGGTTAAGAGGATGACCAATGATATATGACACACAACGACCTATACTTGATATGTCTATCGTTCTAGTAATAGCATATTATTTGATCGTGAACTCATTTAAGGACTAAACGATAAATCTTCCTTTATCGATTTAAAATAGTCCTGAAAACTTTCATCATAACATAGACATTCGATATAGAAGATGTACAAGCTTATGATAAAAATTATCAAATAAATATTTTATTAATTAATTCATATACAATTACATCAAATAGCACAACTATCAACAGGCTGACGATTGATTTTGGGATACATTTCTCAACAACTCCCACTTGTACTAAAGCCAATCAGTACAGTATCATATATTCATCTTCATTTTATGATCTTCAAACTCCTTTACTGCAAGGGCTTTAGTTAATGGGTCGGCCAGATTCTTCTTGTCATCGATCTTCTGAAGGTTGATGTCACCTCGATCCATGATTTTTTGGATCAGATGGTAGCGCTGTAGAATATGCTTGATCTGCTGATGTCACTTTAGTTCTTTCGCTTGAGCAATGGCGCCAGTACTGTCATGGTACAAAAAGATAGGGCCATCAAGGAAGGGTGCCACTCTGAGCTCGTTGATAATTTTTGTAACCACACAGCTTCCTTCACAGCATCGGATGCCACGATATATTTTGCCTCGCAAGTAGAGTCGGCCACAATGTGCTATTTAGAACTCTTCTAGCAGATTGCTCCATCGTTCAGGGTATAAATATATCTAGATATGCTCTTGCTGTCATCATGATCTGACTGAAAATTGGAGTCTGTAAATCCCACAAGTTTTAAGTCAGATTCTCCATAGATAAGCCATCAGTCCTTAGTATTTCTCAAATATTTAAGGATGATCTTTAAGACCTTCCAGTAGTTCTCACCTGGATCGGACTAGTATCTACTCACTACCCCTAGTGAGTATGCCATGTCCGGTCGTGTCCATGTCATGGCATACATAATAGATTCCACTGTCGAAGCATATAGAATTTTATTCATACGCTCTCTCTTTTGAGGAGTTATCAGACAATCACTCTTCGAGGGAGAGATTTCTTGGCGTATCGAAAGATAGCCTTGTAGGAAAAATTCAGTGCAGGGGTAAAATGATAATTTTAAAATTTTTTCAAAATCACTATTTTACAATAAAAATTATTAATTAATCTAATTAATTAATAAAAATTTACCCTACACTAGGATCTAAATATGATATATAGCATGCATGCATTTAAATTTGAAATTCGAATTTGAACAGTAAACACTTTACTGTAATGTGTTCAGAACACAATACCTTTGTGCGGGTAGTAGATCACCGTAATCTGATCACCATCGAGAGAGTCTGATCATCGCGATGCAGTCACACAATGTGTCTGGCCTCTACGGATTGTCCACACGAAGCTCTCGATCTGATCGACTCCTCATGAGTGCTAGCTCGTTGTAGAGCCCTTTCGACAGTTGATGCTGATCGAACTCCTTCGATCGATGTCTGTCGATCCTTTGGATGCTCTGGATCATCAGCAGATGTGCTTGAGAGGATGTTGAAGATCTCCCTAAAATTTGGTGGGCTCACGATACTCGTAGCTCACCTTCTCACTTCTCGAACTCCAGGCTAAAACCCTGAAGAACTCACTGAAACCCTACGCACACTTTTTCTTTCTTTTCTTTCTTTTTCTCTCGAAAGGATATAGACCTTCACCTTACACACAAGGATTCCTCACGCCCAAATTTTCTCTCCAAATTTTTTCTTGCACATGCCCCACTCTTCTCCTCCTTTGAAAACAATATCAAACATCTTATCCACATGAGAGGATAAAGATGAGTAATTGCACATTTGAATTCAAATCAAATTTTGAATTCAAATGGAAACCAATTTATCCTTATCCACTAAGGGCATGAGAAGAGGAGGGCGTGGCTTAATTTGTGCATGAGTGATTTCATGAGAAACATTTTCTCATATAATAAATGGGGCGCTAAAAGAGGATAAGGTCAAGGCGCTAAGATTGGTTGCTTATTCAAATTCAAACTTTGTTTTGAATTTGAATGGCCAACCAATAATCCTTATCCACTCATTTGGCACATTAAAGTAGGGCGTGAGGAGGGCTTTGCATGAGAAAAAATTCATGAGAACTTCCTTCTCGTGAATTCAAATGGGCGCAGTGGAAGTGAGGTGGCGCAGGGAGAATGGGTCAAGGTGGTTTCATTATTTAAACCAACCTAATTGAACCAAATAAGTTAGGCCCAATTAGACTAATTTAAATCCAACTTAATTATACTTAATTAGTCTCAATAAAATTTAATCAAATCAGAAATTGATTAAGCCCAACCCCTGATCAAATCAGGGACCAAACCATCTCGACGATTAGGTCAACTCTTAACCTAATCGGGTCAAATCCAACTGAATCCAATTCAATTGGACTTGATCCAAAAATAATTACTTAATCAAATTGAGTTAATTAGTGATCAAATTATTAATTAAATCTCTCATAAATATTGAGTCCAAATTCGATGGGTAATCGGGCATCAGAATTCATCGATATGTAACCCTGATCGAAGAGTCCCAAACCAGTGGGACTCTTGACCCTGGTACCCAAAATGTGTGGGACTCATGATCAGAGAATCCTATTCTCGATCACAGAGTTTCAGATACGTAGGACTCATAGTCCACGAGCATTAGGACTCTTCATCAGCCATCAGATCAGATAGGAACCTCTAATGTGTGTGACCCCGCAGGTTCGAACCTAAGTCGGTAGCACAGGAACCAATTCCTGTACTAATCAAAGTGACCATCTAGCAATGGTACCAATGATCGGATAGGTCGAATAGTCGCAATCGCAACACTCAGAACCTACATGAATATGGTTACTGTATAATTCATCCTTTTGACCTCTGTGTTTAGGATGACTCAGGGTTAAACTGTCAACCCTGATTAGATCATCCGAATCGTGCTCAACTCAAACAGTCCTGTGACTCCTCACAAAGACTACCCTGGCCAAGGTTTTGCTAAATTGAAACACAACTGTACACAGCTCCTAAACTGGAGTGATCAATCCCATCTTGACACACGCACCGACAAGTCAAGTACTTGACTACACCCAGCAACCTTCCGTCACTGAATTAGAAATTCAGGTAGTCCAGTGCCTAAGTGCAGTGAGTTGCTTGCAAGTCACCGTGGTGGTCTCAGGTCGAAGGGATATTTATACCCATATTCCAACAGAGAAAATCTTGACAGCAGAAATAGCTCCGAGTCGGTCACGTTCAGTGTAAATGTACCCTTACATCTCACCTGTATGTCATACCAGTGTCTCCACATTCATTGGTTAAGAGGACAACCAACCTATATGGCAGCACAATGACCTATGCTTAATAAATATTATCGTCCTTGGTAACAATGTATCATTTGGTCATGAACAGATTTAAGGACTAAACGATAAATCCTCCTTTGTCGAGTCTAAATAGTCCTAAGGACTTCACCACAACATAGGAGTTCATTAGAAGATGAAATATTTTGTGATAAAAAATATCAAAATAATTTTTATTAATTCATAATTTATGTACGTATACAAAAATGAGCACAACCGTCAACAGACTGATGATTGGCTTTGGGACACTATTCCCAATAATCTCCCACTTGGCAGACTGAAAACTAGAGTCTGTAAACCCTATAAGTCTCAAGTCTGATTCACCATAAACAAGCCACTGGTTCTAGTATTTCTTAAATACTTCAGGATGGTTTTAACAACCTTCCAGTGATTCTCCCCTGGATCAGATTGGTATCTACTCACTACCCCTAGTGAGTATGCCACATCTGGTCGTGTACATGTCATGGCGTACATGATAGATCCTACTGTCGAAGCATATAGAATCCTACCATATGCTCTCTCTCTTGAGGTGTTGTCGGACAATCCTTCTTCGAGAAGAAATTCCATGGCCTATCGGTAGATAGCCTTTCTTGGAATTCTTCATGCAGAACCTCTTCAGCATAGTATCTATGTATGTAGACTGGAATAAACCAAGCAACCTTTTAGATCTATCCCTATAGATCTTATTCCTAGGATGTAGGAAGCTTCTCCCAAATCCTTCATGGAGAACTGTGACGACAGCCAAATCTTTATTCTATGTAATGCAGGGACATCATTTTCGATTAAGAGAATATCATCCACATATAATACAAGAAATACCACTACTGGACCATTAGCCCACTTATAAATACAGGGCTCTTCTCTGTTCTTAACGAAGCCATACGTCTTGATCGTCCTATCAAAACGTATGTTCCAACTCCGAGATGCCTGCTTAAGTCCAT
Organism: Elaeis guineensis; assembly: GCF_000442705.2. NCBI lineage: Eukaryota > Viridiplantae > Streptophyta > Magnoliopsida > Arecales > Arecaceae > Elaeis > Elaeis guineensis. The sequence goes on along the minus strand of NC_025996.2, from coordinate 99,518,256 downwards.
AAATGGACCTCTGTAGTCTGCACACCTTAGACTCATCAGTGGATGTAAATCCTTTAGGTTGTATCATATATACCTCTTCATCTAGCTCTCCATTTAGGAAAGTTATCTTCACATCCATCTGCCAGATTTCATAGTCCAGATGGGCAGCTATCGCAAGCATAATCCGAATAGATTTGAGCATTGCCACAGGAGAAAACATCTCGTCATAGTCTATCCCATAATGTTGACGATATCCTTTGGCAACCAGACGGGCTTTATAGGTTTTCACCTTTCCGTCTGCGCCCCTCTTCCTCTTGAAGACCCACTTACACCCTATGAGTTTTACTCCTTCGGGTGGGTCAACCAATGTCCACACATCGTTGACCTTCATGGACTCCATTTCGAATTTCATGGCCTCTAGCCATTTCTCAAAGTCGGGTCTCTGCATTGCATCCATGTAGGTGATCGGATCCTTATCATTTTCATCAAGTTTGATAGGATCGTCGTTCCGGACCAAGAAACCATAGTATCTGTCCGGTTGACGTGGTACTCTACTAGATCGCCTTAAGGGTGCTTGAACAATGGGCTCCGGATTTGATCTAATCAAATCCGATTCAGGTTCAGCAATTTGTGTCGATTTTTTCACCTGTCGAACTTCATCAAGTTCGACCTTAGAGGTAACAGTCCCTTCACCAAAGAACTCTTTTTCCAAAAAGATTGCCTTAAGACTGACAAACACCTTTTCTTCATCAGTCAGGTAGAAATAATACCCTTTGGTCTCTTTTGGGTATCCTATAAAATTACACTTATCAGACCTAGGTCCTAGCTTGTCCGTAATTAAACGTTTAACATAAGCCGGACACCCCCAAACCCTAAGGTGCGAGAGTACTGGCTTACGTCCTATCCATATCTCATATGGTATTTTGGTTACAGACTTACTTGAAACTCTGTTTAGAAGGTAACAAGTCGATTCGAGCGCATATCCCCAGAGGAAGATCGACAGACCAGCAAACCCCATCATGGATCGAACCATGTCCAACAAGGTCCGATTCCTCCTTTCAGATACACCATTATGCTGTGATGTTCCAAGAGGAGTCCATCGAGAGAGAATCCCATTCTCCCCAAGATATGTCAGAAACTCATTGGAAAGGTATTCACCTCCTCGATCAGATCGAAGAGTTTTAATACACTTTTCAGTTTGTTTTTCTACCTCATTTTGGAATAGTTTGAACATTTCAAACAACTCCGACTTATGCTTCATTAAATAGACATACCCATACCTCAATAGGTCATCTGTGAAGGTTATGAAGTAGAAATATCCACCTCTTGCACTTATGCTCATGAGTCCACATACATCAGAATGTACCAGACCCAAGAGTTCACTGGCTCGCTCACCTTTTCCAGTAAAAGATGACTTGATTATTTTACTAAGAAGACAGGACTCACAGGTTGGAAGTGATTCACAATCACCTACTTCAAGAATTTCTTCTTGAGCCAACCTGTTTATCCTGTTCTTATTGATATGACCTAGCCTACAGTGCCAAAGGTAGACTTCTGACACATTATCTATTCTAGGGCGTTTATCAGAGGTTTGAACCACATTAACAAGTTATGATAGAAAGTAAATTCTATTATAAAGTTGTCCAATAAACATTGTAACACCATTCAAAATGATATTGCAAATATTTCCTTCTATTAAAAATTGATAACCGTTCATGGCCAAAAGGCCTACAAAAATAATATTTAATAAAAAGCTTGGACAATAGTAATATTCACTCAGAATTATATTTTGAGAATTGATTACAAGGTTCATGATTCCTAATGCTAGAACTGAAACTTTGCTTCCATCTCCAACGTTCAGGAACCTCTCGCCTTCATCAAATCTCCTACTGACCTGCAGACCCTGCATCGAATTGCAAATATGATAAGGGCTTCCGGTATCCAATACCCAGGCAGTAGTATCACAAATGGAAAAGTTGCAAGGTGTTATCATATAAGTACCTTGCTTCTTCTTTGGCCTGTTCGGGTCCAGTGAGGCAATGTATAGAGGACAGTTCCTCTTCCAGTGCCCCTGCTTCTTGCAAAAAAAGCACTCCGCCTGGCTCTGGTCGGGCTTGCGCTTCTTGGTCTGACCCTGTGCAGACGTCCCAGCATGCAGCTGCACCTTCTTATTCTTCTTCTTCTTGTTCTTCTTCCCTTTCTTAAAGGGTCGACGACCAGAAGAAGACCGTCCCACAACATTCACCGACTCCTTATGGAGCTGGTAATCTTCTCAAAGTTCTGCAGCAACCCCAACAAGCCGTGGTAGTTCACTGCAGGCTTTGTCATTCGAAAATGAGTAAGAAAGGAAAGGAAGGACTTGGGCAGAGAATTAAGGATTGCATCTTTACCGAGCTGCTCGTGTAGGAGAAAATCCAGTTTACTTAGGTGCTCAATCATTTCGATCATGTACAATACATGATCAGTGATTGAGGCTCCATCCCTCATCCGAGCATTGAAAATGGCACAACTAGTTTTGTGCCTTTCAATGTCGTCAGGCGTGCCAAAAGAGTCATTCAACATTTGAAGCATCTCTTGTAGCTAGGCGTTCTCGAACCTACGACTGAACTCATCATTCATTGCCGCCAGCATTATGCATCGGACGTTGGTGCGGTCGTTGAGCCACTTCTGGTAAGTGTCTCAGACCGTCCCTCTAGCGTTCAGGGCTGGCTCCTCAGGTGCCGGATCCGTTACTACATAAAAGATCCGCTCATGCTCAAGGATGATTTTTAATTTTCGATACCAGTTATCGAAATTAGGTCCCATGAGCTTGTCATTATCTAATAATGACCAGAGCGACAGGGTAGTGGCCATAGCTGCATAAAAGAAAATCAGACCTATATTAGTACATAAATTATTAATACTAAAGACTTGGACTTTAGTCTAAAGTTTCTTCCAGTATTTTTACGAATTGATAGTCTCAACCTCCAATTTGAGAAATTACTTTAATTCCTTAGTGGGTACTAGAATCCACACAGACTACACACGAGCCCAACTTTGGTTAGTCAACCCATGTGCATCTATGGGTAGGTTCATAACCAGTTGTTTCTCTAAACAACTTCTCGTAATTAATTTTGCCCCAGAACCTAATCAGTAGGCTTTGACCTCCACTAAAAAAATCTGGTTAGGTCCAACCATTAATATGATTTGATTTGATGAATCAGATCAATAAATGATCAAGCCTGACTTTGATCGGCCAACCTAACCACCATCAGAAAGACTCAAACCAAATTATCATACTATGAATGATAATTCCATTAGTCAATAAGCACCAGGCCTTTGGGCCTCCAATGATTATTAAACTACTGGACTCATTATCACTCACTTAATGGGAGGCTATGACTTAGTTATCAATATAACTTAATCATTTTTAGGACCTAATAATTTTTTTTTTGAGGATTTTATTAAAGAATAGATGAGAAAAAAATATCCAGCCAATTTCAATCCTCCCACTGACTTCACCAAGTTAGATTAAAAAGGATTTACTTAAAGCTGACATTAGGAGCACCTAAATCAGTCAAACTGATTTACCTAATGATGTGGGTGAGCCCTAATCACCAAGTGATTTAATCAAAATCTAATTCGTCAGGTTGGCCAGGTAAGTGAGATCAGTGGTGGGGATAAGCCATTAACTCATCAGAGATTGAATCACTGTGAGTAGCTCCCACTTAAAAACCACTGGTCAAACTGCCAAACTTACCTTAGACACCAACCGGTTCATTAGTTTTAATTTGATCAACTTAGTAAATAGGGTTCCACCGCATAGCCATGAATTAAGTCCATCTTGGTCTAGTTAAAGACATGGACCCATTCAACTACAACTATTGGAGTTGAGTCTAGAGTATCTTTGACCTAATCTAATTCAACTTTTGATTAGATTTGATCAATTACTCTAATTTAGTCTATTTCTTTAAGCTAACCTTAGGTCTAACCCAATTATGGACCTAATCCATCTAACCCATTGGCCCACAAGTTTATGCAATTGTCTTAGGTCTTAATTCACAATTCTAGACCTACTAGACAATACTTAATTCTTTTAATTAAGTATTAGGACTGATGGGTCAGGGTTTGGCATTTCAAAAATAATTTTCAAATTTGAAAGGTTTTATTTTCTATTCACCAAATATGTTGACTTATTACACAAATATATCAGCACATTTTATAAATAGCAATCCTATTGCTAATTACATAACAAAAAATAACTCAATCAAAATAAATCATGAATATTCCTTTCGCTGCTTCATCTGCATGGGATATAATCACATCGGCACCCCTACTGCCATAGGAGGCCCCATCGAATGGGAAGAGAGGGCCTTTAAACCCTACTTTTCTCCTATGATCGAACGGCCATGGCAACCAACCCAATTCGATTACTTGCTACTTAGATCAAGTATATCTAAATATACCAATTTTAAAATTTAAATTTCAAATTTTAAATTTCAAATTTTAAATTTTAAATTTTAAATTTTAAATTTTGAATTTTAAATTTCAAACAAATTTCAAATTTTAAATTTTTGAATTTCAAATTTCAAATTTTAAATTTTGAATTTTAAATTTTTGAATTTTGAATTTTGAATTTTAAATTTCAAATTTCAAATTTTAAATTTTGAATTTCAAATTTTTAAATTTTGAATTTCGAACAACTTTCAAAATTTAAATTTTAAATTTTAAATTTTAAATTTTAAATTTAAACTTTTAGATTATAACTTAATCTACACATGCAAATATATATATCATATCTAAGAACCCACTCTGATACCATTTGTGGGAAAAATTTAGTGCAGGGGTAAAATGATAATTTTAAAACTTTTTCAAAATTACTATTTTACAGTAGAAATTATTAATTAATCTAATTAATTAATAAAAATTTATCTTACACTAGAATCTAAATATGATATATAGCATACATGTATTTAAATTTGAAATTTAAATTTGAACAATAAACACTTTACTGTAATATGTTCAGAACACAATACCTTTGTACGGATAGTAGATCACCACAATCTGATCACCGTTGGGAGAGTCTGATCATCGCGATGCAGCCATACAGTATGTCTGGCCTCTACAGATCATCCACACGAAGCTCCCGATCTGATCGACTCCTCACGAGTGCTAGCTCGTTGTAGAGCCCTTTCGACGGTCGATGCTGATCGAACTTCTTTGATCGATATCTGTCGATTCTTTGGATGCTCTGGATCATCAGCAGATGTGCTTGAGAGGATGTTGAAGATCTTTCTAAAATTTGGTGGGCTCACGACACTCGTAGCCCACCTTCTCACTTCCCGAACTCCAGGCTGAAACCTTGAAGAACTCACTGAAACCCTGCGCACACTTTTTCTTTCTTTTCTTTCTTTTACTCTCGAAAGGATATAGACCTTCACCTTGCACACAAGGATTCCTCACGCCTAGATTTTCTCTCCAAAATTTTTCTTGCACACGCCCCACTCTTCTCCTCCTTTTAAAACAATGTCAAACATCTTATCCACGTGAGAGGATAAATATGAGTAATTGCACATTTGAATTCAAATCAAATTTTGAATTCAAATGAAAACCAATTTATCCTTATCCACTAAGAGCCCGAGAAGAGGAGGGCGTGGCTTAATTTGTGCATGAGTGATTTCATGAGAAACATTTTCTCGTGTAATAAATGGGGTGCTAAAAAAGGATAAGGTCAAGGCGCTAAGATTGATTGCTCATTCAAATTCAAACTTTATTTTGAATTTGAATGGCCAACCAATCATCCTTATCCACTCATTTGGCACATTAAAGTAGGGCATGAGGAGGGCTTTGCGTGAGGAAAAATTTATGCGAACTTCCTTCTCGTGAATTCAAATGGGCGCAGTGGAAGTGAGGTGGCGCAGGGAGAATGGATCAAGGTGGTTTCATTATTTTGACCAACCTAATTGAACCAAATAAGTTAGGCCCAATTAGACTAATTTAAACTCAACTTAATTAGACTTAATTAGGCTCAATAAAATCTTAATCAAATCAAGAATTGATTAAGCGCAACCCCTGATCAAATCAGGGACCAAACCATCTCGACGATTAGGTCAACTCTTAACCTAATCGGGTCAAACCCAACTAAATCCAATTCAATTGGACTTGATCCAAAAATAATTACTCAATCAAATTGAGTTAATTAGCGATCAAATCACTAATTAAAGCTCTCATAAATATTGAGTCCAAATCTGATGGGTAATCGGACATCAGAATTCATCGATATGTAACCCTGATCGAAGAGTCCCAAACCAGTGGGACTCTTGACCCTGGTACCCAAAATGTGTGGGACTCATGATCAGAGAATCCTGATTCTCGATCATAGAGTTCCAGACACGTAGGACTCATAGTCCATGAGCATTATGACTCTTCATCAGCCATCAGATCAGATAGGAACCTCTAATGTGTGTGACCCCGCAGTTTCGAACCTAAGCCGGTAGCACAGGAACCAATTCCTGTACTAATCGAAGTGACCATCTAGCAACGGTACCCGATGATCGGATAGGTCAAATAGTCACAATCACAATACTCAGAACCTATGTGAATATGGTTATGGTATAATTCATCCTTTTGACCTCTGTGTTTAGGACGACTCAGGGTTAAATTGTCAACCCTGATTAGATCATCCGAATCGTGCTCAACTCAAATAGTCCTGTGACTCCTCACAAAGACTACCCTGGTCAAGGTTTTGCTAAATTGAAACATGACTGTACATAGCTCCTAAACTGGAGTGGTCAATCCCATCTTGACACACGCACCGACAAGTCAAGTACTTGACTACACCCAGCAGCCTTCCGTCACTGAATTAGAAATTCAGATAGTCCAGTGCCTAAGTACAGTGAGTTGCTTGCAAGTCACCATGGCGGTCTCAGGTCGGAGGGATATTTATACCCATATTTCATCGGAGTAAATCTTGATAGCAGAAATAGCTCTGGAGTCGATCACGTTCAGTGCAGATGTACCCTTACATCTCACCTGTATGCCATACCAGTGTCTCCACACTCATTGGTTAAGAAGACAACCAACCTATATGGCACACAACGACCTATGCTTGATAAATATTATCATCCTTGGTAACAACGTATCATTTGGTCATGAACAGATTTAAGGACTAAACGACAAATCCTCCTTTGTCGAATCTAAATAGTCCTAAGGACTTCACCACAACATAGGAGTTCATTAGAAGATGAAATATTTTGTGATGAAAAATATCAAAATAATTTTTATTAATTCATAATTCATGTACATATACAAAAATGAGCACAACCGTCAACAGGCTGACAATTGACTTTGGGATACTATTCCCAACAAGCCTTTCTTGGAGTTCAGCATGAAGAGAGAGATTTCTTGACCTATCAGAAGATAGCCTTTCTTGAAATTCTCAATGCTGAACCTTTTCAGCACGGTATCAATATATGTCGATTGGGATAATCTAAGTAACCTTTTAGATCTATCTTTATAGATCTTCATCCCAAAGATGAAGGATGCTTCTCCCAAGTCTTTAATGGAGAACTGAGATGACAACCAAACTTTTATTCCTTATAATGCTGGGATGTCATTTCTGATTAAGAGAATATCATCTACATACAAAATAAGAAATACTATTACCGAGTTATTAACCCACTTGTATATGCAGGGTTCCTCTCCATTCATAATGAAGCCATACATTTTGATCACTTTATCAAAACACACGTTCCAACTCTGAGATGCCTACTTAAGTCTATAAATGGATCTCTGAAGCTTGCACACCTTTGACTCATCTGTGGATATGAAACATTTAGGTTGTATCATATACACCTCTTCTTCCAGCTCTCTATTTAGCAAGGTTGTTTTCACATCCATTTGCCAGATTTCATAGTCCAGATGTGCTGCTATCTCAAGCATGATTCGAATAGACTTGAGCATTATCACAAGCGAAAATATCTCATCATAGTCAATGCCATAATACTGACGATAATCCTTGGCAATCAGATGGGCTTTATAAGTCTCCACCTTCCATCTGCACCCTTCTTCCTTTCGAAGACCCACTTATACCCTATGGATTTTACCCCTTCAGGTGGGTCAACCAATGTCCATACATTATTGATTTTTGTGGACTCTATTTTGAATTTCATGGCTTCTAGCTACTTAGCAGAGTCAGACCTCTGCATCACATCCATATAGATGATCGGATCCTCATTGTTCTCATCGAGTTCAACTGGATCACCATCTCGGATCAAGAAATCATAGTATCTATCTGGTTGATGTGGTACTCTACTGGATCTCCTTAAAGATGTTTCTATATAGGTTTCAGATTTGATCTAATCAAGTCCAACTCAATGGGTTTATTAAATTGTGTCAGTTCTTCTACCAATCGAACTTCATCAAGTTCAATCTTTGAGTTATTAGTTCCTTCTTCAAGAAACTCCTTTTCTAGAAAGACTGTCCTATTGCTGACGAATACCTTCTATTCATCAGCAAGGTAGAAGTAATACCTCTTGGTCTCTTTTGGGTACCCTACAAATAGATACTTATCAGACTTAAGTTCAAGCTTGTCAGTTTTCAGATTTTGACATAAGCTGAACATCCCCAAATCCTAAGGTGAGAGAGTGCTGGCTTATGTCCTATCCACATCTCATAGGTGTTTTACTTACAAACTTACTCAAAATTTTATTTAAAATATAACAAGCCGACTCGAGTGCATATCTTCAAAAAGAGATCGACCGACTTGCAAAGCCCATCATAGATCGAACCATATCTAACAGGGTTCAATTCCTCCTTTTCGATACACCATTATGCTGTGGCATTCCAGGAGGGCTCCATTGTGAGAGAATCTCATTCTCTTCTAAGTATGTCAAAAATTCACTGGAAAGGTATTCTCCTCCTCAATCAGATCGAAGAGTTTTAATACTCTTCTCAGTTTGTTTTTCTACTTCATTACGAAATCGTTTGAACATTTCAAATGATTCTGACTTATGCGTCATTAAGTAGACGTGCCCATACCTCGATAGATCATCTACAAAAGTAATAAAATAATAATATCTATCTCTGGTACTGATGTTCATCGTCCACATACATCAGTATGTATGAGACTCAGAATTTCACTAGCTTGCTCATCTTTTTAGGAAAAGGTGACTTGGTGATTTTTCCAAGAAGACAGGACTCACAGGTCGGAAGTGATTCACAATCACTGACTTTGAAGATTTTCTCTTGTGTCAACCTATTTATTCTGTTCTTATTAACATGACCTAACCTACAGTGCCAAAGATAGATATCAGAGACATCACTAATTCTAGGGCATTTGCTAGACGTGTACATTACACTAACTGGTTGTGACAATATATAAATACCATTGTTCAGTTGTCCATTCATTACATTAACACCATTCATAATGATATTAAAATTATTTTTTTTATTAAAATTTTATAATCCTTCATGGCCAAGAGGCCTACAGAAATAATCTTCAATAAAAAGGAAGGATAAAAGTGACATTCACTAAGAACAATTATATTCGACTTGAATACAAGCTTAATAATTCCTAAAGCTAGAACTAGAACTGGTCTTCCATCTCTAATATTGAGAAATTTTTTATCTTCTTCAAATCTCTTACTGACCTGCAGACTCTGCAACGCATTATAAATATTAAAAGGACTTTTAGTATCTAATACCCAGGTAGTAGAATCACAAATTGAGAAATTACAAGGTGTTATCATATAATTATCTTGTCCAGCAATAACTTGCTTCTTTCTCGGCCTATTCGGATCCAAAGAGCAATGTACTGAGGATAATTCCTCTTCCAGTGCTCCTTCTTCTTGAAATAGATGCATTCGGCCTGACTCTGATCAGACTTGGGTTTCTTGGTCGGACTGGGTTTGGGTGCTCCAATACTTTGCACCCTTTTCTTGTTCTTCTTATTCTTCTTTTCTTTCTTAAAGGTCAACATCCAGAAGAAGACCCTCTCACTATATTCATCGACTCCTTTTGGAGCTGGTGATCCTTCTCAAAGTTCTGCCGCAATCCCAACAAACAGTGGTAATTGACCGCAGGCTTTGTCATTCGAAAATGAGTAAGGAAAGGGAGGTAGGACTTGGGCAAAGAGTTCAAAATGGCATCTTCCTCAACTACTCATGCAGGAAAAAGCCAAGCTTGCTTAAACACTCAATCATTTCGATCATGTATAGTATATGATTGGTGACTGACGCTCCTTCCCTCATTTGAGTGTTGAAGATGGCACAACTAGTCTTGTACCCTTCAACATCGTTGGGTGTGCCAAAAGACTCGTTCAATATTTGTAATATGTCCTATGGTTGAGTATTCTCAAACGACCATTGAACTCATCATTCATTGCCGCCAGCATAATGCAACGGATCATAGTTTGGCCGTTTAGCCACTTTTGATAAGTGTCTCTGACCATACTACATGCATTCGGAGCTGGCTCCTCAAGTGCCGGATCTATTAATACATACAAGATTCGTTCATGCTCTAAGACTATTTTGAGCTTCGATACCAGCTATCAAAATTTGATCCCATCAATTTATCACTATCTAATAGTGATCAGAGCGACAAGATGGTGGCCATAATTGCAAAAAAAAAATCAAAACCTAATTAATATATAAATTGATTAAGCCTAAATATATGATTTTTAGTCTAAAGATTCTCCCACTATTTTATTCGAATTGATAGCCTCTACCTTTAATTTGAAAAATTACACTAATTTCTTAGTGGGTACTAGATCCACATGGATTGCATATAAGCCCGTGTGGCTCAACCAATCTTTGTGCACCCATGGGTAGGTCCTTAACCAATTATTTCATCAAACAATTTCTAGCATTCAATTTTGTCCCAGACACCTCTTCAGCAGGTGTGTGACACCTCCACTGAAAGTTCTGGTTAGGTCCAACCATTAATATACCAGAATTTAGTGCATCTGACAAACCAGTAATCAGGCCCGATGTGGCTCGGCCAACCTGACCATCATCAGAAAGACACAACTAAATCCATATATTATGAATGATAATTTCGACAGCCAGATGAGCACTAGATGTGTGGCACCTCCAATGATCATCTAAACTATTAGACTCATTATCATCCAACTTAATAGGAGGCTATGATCTAGTTATCACCATAAATACATTTTAGGAACCTAATAATTTTAAAAGATTTAATTGGTCTGAATTGAGAGATGAGAAGAAACTTGATCAGTTAATCTTAATCCTCTTACTGATTTCACCAAGTCAGATTAAAGAAGATCAGGTATAAGCTAGTCTGGCCAACCAGTCATGAATCCTCTCACTGACTTCACTAAGTCATAAAGTGGACTCAAGACAAGTTGAACTAGGGACACCTAAATCAGTCATACTGATTTTCTAGTTAGCATGGGTCAACCCCAATCATTAAGTGATCTAATCAAAACATGATTCACTATGTTGGCTAGGTAAGTGAGATCGGTGGGAGGGATATGCCATTAACTCGATATAAACTCAATCTATATGAGTAGCTCCCAATTAATGACCATCGATCAAAATTGCCATACATACCTTAGACACCAATGGTTAGTCATTTTCAATTTGATCAACTTATAGATTTAGGTTTGACCACAAAGCCACGATCAAAGTTCATATTGGTCTAATCAAAGATATGAACTTGACCAACTACAACTATTGAAATTGATCAAGAAAAAAAATTGACCCAATCAAAATTAATTTTTAATTAGATTTGATCAATTATTAACATGGTCCATTATCAATGATTTCTAACCTTAGGTCTAACCCAGTAAATGGACTTGACTCGAGCTAACCCATTAACCTATGAATTATGAAATTAATGTCTTAGATCTTTGATTCTCAAATCTAGATCGCTTAATTCTCAATTAAGTTTTGGGTTGACATGGGTCCAGGTTCGATATTTGAAAATAATTTTTAATTTTATAAAATATTTTTATAATCAATCATCTAATGATCAAAATACTAATTTTAGATCTAATATACATTATTTCAGATCTAAAATAAAATTTTAATTTTTTTTCATTATTCATCATCACGAAAAAGACCATGCAGCATCTCTAGATGCCATAGGAGATCCCATCGAATGGGCAAATAGAGTTGTGATATCCTGATTTCTCCTATGATCGAATGGCTATGAGGATCTATCCAATCAGATTACCACATTACTCGTACGCTAAATTAATTATTTAGATCTAATCTAAATAATTAAAATTAAATTATATGCAAAAATAAATTCATGTTATAAGCAACCTGACTCTGATACCACTGTAGGATCGCGCAGAGGTTTCATGCATGCATTTTAAAATTTTTAGTGAAAGAATATTAGATTAAATTATTTAATCTATAAATACATACATAAGATCTGATCTTAAAACTCTTATAAAAAATAGATTTATAACATGAATTTATATACATAAAAATCTGAATCTAATATTACAAGCATTTGAACAAGAACAGTAATTAGTGATAGATCTAATCTACCACTTCTAGGGTTCCAAACTCAATACCTGAGCATGCATAGTCGATCTCCATAATTGAGAATATAGATCTGAAAGTCTTCTCTGATCGCTTACATCCATACAAGCATCCGACCTCTACGGATGGTCCACACAAAGTCTTCAGACCGATCACCCTCTGCGGAAGTGCTAGCTCATGCAGTCGGCTTCTGATGGCAGATCTGATTTGATCTCTTTTTTTTATCATCTTGGACCTTTTTGATGTTGAAGATGGATCAGAGAGAATACTGGATGGTAAAAAGAAATCTGATGAAGACTCTCTTCTCTTTCATTTTTCTCTCGCCCAAAATCTTGAAACAGTTCTAGGTCGCTCACCCGAGAAGAGATCGGTCTCCTCTTTTGTTCACACCAAGAAAGAAGGAAACCCACCCAAACATCACACCCCAAAGAAGTATTTTTGACTCTCTTTATCTCTAGTATATCACAGTAAAAATCTCTCTTCATTTGGCACATAAAATTATGGCCTTTTTAGGGTTGTCGCACAAATCAGATAAGACAAGATAAGGGCTGAATTTTTTACAATTCAAATCATTTTGAATTTTAATTTGACTTCAATTTTTTTTCACCCTTATATAACTTAAAGAGAGACTTATCAAAAAAAATTGAGTATGAAAATCAATTGGACAGACTTCTTTTCTCATACACAATGGGCACCTTCAGAAATTGCTGACGTATGGAAGGATATGGATAAGATTTTAAGTTAAATTCAAATCAATTTGAAATCAAATCAAAGCCAACCAATTTCTATCCTTAATGGGTGATAAAAGAAGGATTATTTTTTGGTTTTATCATATACAAACTAATTTTGTGTGGTGAGAAAAGGTATGAGACAATTTGGGTGGCGCAAGGGAGAGAGTCCCACTCATTTGGGACTCTAGGGTTTAACCAATTGGATTTTTTTCAAACCTAATCTAATTAGATCCAAATAAAATATAGTGAACTTAATCTAATTAAGCTTCTATAAATTCAATTAAATTTGATCAAATCAATAAATTAATTGAGCCATAGATCTGATCAAATCAGGATCATTTCTTCTTTATCGTTTAGGTCATCTCATAACCTAATCAGACTTGACCTGATTGAATTCAATTCAATCAAACTTGATCCAGATTTAATGTCAATCAAATTAAGCTAATTAGTGATCTAATCACTAATTAATCCTCCATTAATGATAGAGTCCAAGTCTAGTGGGACTCTTCTTTAAAGTCCCCGTCCAGTGGGACTCTCCAACAGAGTCTCCGTCTAGTGGAACTCTTCAGATTAGCCATATGATCAGAGAAAAATTTTTAATATATGTGACCCTATAGGTTCGAACCTAAGCCAATAGTATAAGAACTGATTTCTGTATCAATCAGAGTAACCATCTAGCAATGGTGCCTGATATCCGGATAGGCCAAATGTATGCAAAGCAACACTCAAGAACATATTTGGATATAGTTACCAAATAATTCATCCCTTTGATCTTTGATGCTAGGATGACTTAGAGTTTAAACTGTCAACTCTTAATAGTACATCCATTATGTGTCTTAACCTGATAAATTCTGTGACTCCTCATAAGGATTGCCCTGGCCAAGGTCTTACTAAATTGAAACACAAAACATTCTCTCCAATCTTTGAAGTGGTTAATTCCAGCTTGACTCATGCACTGACTTCACAAGTACTTGACTGTGCTCAGAAACCTTTCAATCTTGAATTAGAAATTTAGGTAGTCTGACACCAAAGCACAATGAGTTGCTTGCAAGTTACCATGGGATCTCAGGTCAGAGGGACACTTATACCCATATCTCTTCGAAGTGACTCTTGACAGTAGAGTGCTGCGGAGTTGGTCACGTTCAGTGAAATATACTCCTACATTTCATTTGTATGCCATACCAGCATCTTTACGCTCCTTGGTTAAGAGGACGACTAATGATATATGGCACACAATGACCTACACTTGATATGTTTATCATCTTAGTAATAGCATATCATTTGGTCGCAAACTCATTTAAGGACTAAACGATACATCCTTCTTTAATGATTTAAAATAGTCCTAAGGACTTTCATCATAACATAGATGTTTGATGTAGAAGATGTATAAGCTTATGATGAAAATTATCAAATAAATATTTTATTAATTAATTTATATTAATTACATCAAATAGCACAACCATCAACAAGCTGATGATTGGCTTTGGGACATATTTTTCAACAATAAGTGCCTTTGATCGCATCATATGTGTTGGATGTGAGAACTTCAGGTGCTGGATCCATAATCATATGTAGGATCCATTTGTGCTCTAGAACTATTCGCAACTTTCGATACCAATTATCAAAGTTGGGTCTTATAAATCAGTCACTATCAAACAATGAATGGAGCAACGTACATGTAGCCATAATTGAAAGGAAAACACAAGACCTCTATGTTTATAAATTAATTGAGCCTTAAGACTTGGACTTTAGTCTAAAGATTTTTCTACTATTTTAGTCGAATTGGTAGCCTCTACCTCCAATTCGAAAAATTACCTTAACTCCTTGGTAGGTACTAAAATCCACATAGACTGCATACAAGCCTGAGGATGGCTCGATCAACCCATATGCATCTATGGGTAGGTTCTCAACCAATTATTTCTTCAAATAATTTTTAGTAATTAATTTTGCCCCAAATTTTATTTCAGTAGGCGATGGACCTCTACTGAAAGTTTCGGTTAGGTCAAACCATTAACATGAACCTACTCAGTATTTCTAACTAATGAATGATCAGGCCCAAGGACAGCTCAGTCAACCCAACCATCATCAGATAGTACAACAGAGTCATCATATGATGAATGATAATTCTATCATTCTGAGAGAACATCAGACAGATGGTGCTTGCAATGTCAATCAAAAATAATGGACCCATTAGCATTCACCTTAATGGGAGGCTATGATCTAGTTATCTCCATAACTAGCTTATTTTATGGACCTAATAATTTAGAAGATTTAAGAATCAGTTTAGAGAAGAGATGAGAAGAGATCAACTAGTAAACCACAATCCCCCCACTAGCTTCACTAAGTTATTGAATTAGATCAGGATTATACTAGTTGAAATGAAACCTAGATTAGTCACACTAATCAAGCTTAATGGCATGGGTCAAGTTGAATCACTTAGGGATCTAATCAAGACATAATTCACCAAATTGACCATGTAAATGAGATCGATGGGAGGGTCTGCTAAGCATGCCTCAGACACCATCAAAATGATCAGGTAAGTTACTCCCAATTAAAAATCATCGGTTGGAATGTCGAACTTATCTTAGACACCAATTGATTAATTAGTTTTGATTTGACCAACTTAATGATTAGGATTCAACCACTGAGCCATAATCAAGGTCATTTGGTCTAATCAAAGATATGGACTTGACCATCTACAACTATTGTATTGGTTCTAGAGAAATCCTGATATAATCGAATTCAATATTTGATTAGATTTAATCAATTTTTCTAGTTAATCTATTAACTCTTTGATTCTAACCTTAGGTCTAACCCAATTAAGAGGATCTGATTTGAGCTAACCCATATCCCCATATTTTATGTGAATGACATTAGATCTTTAATTCACAATTCTAGATCTAATCAATTCTATACTTAATTCTCAATTAAGTTCAGCATCAACATGGGTTTAGGTTATGGTTTGAAACAATTTCAATCTTTTATTTTGTAAATAATTTATAATAAATATTATATAAAAATTTTTTATTCTAAAATTGGGTCAACTCAATCAACATAGAGCTGGCTACATAAGGAGACTGGGTCAACTCAATTCAAAACTGGATCGGCTCGGTAATTGTGCAAGTATGATTCAGATCTAAAAATTCTTGAATAACACTAAAATAAAATCAATCATAACACTTTTATATTATATCTAAAACTTTTATGATTCAAAATTTTATTTTGTCATGATCAAAATAATTTTAATCATATACATTAGATGTCTTATTTTTCATACAACTTTATATCACATACAACAAACCTAGGGTTTCAAGATTTAAGGTTTTGCAGAAAAATAAGTTCTTCCTTTCATATTTTTCTTCATGAGATCTAATCACATGGCACCCCTACATTCATAAGAGTACCCCATTGAATGGAAAGAGAGGGCCTTTAAACTCTTCTTGCTCCTATGATCGGACGGCCTGATGATCAACCCAATCCAAGTACTTGCTAATCGGATCATCTAATCTAATCACATATCATATATACTTGAATTTAGATCTAATCTAAATTATATTAGATCTGATTATAATCTTAGATCATATCTAAATCAGATCATAAACATCACATGGATGACATAAAATTAAATTTTATTAACGATCAGCACAAACTAGGATAACTTTTTCACTGTAAGGGGTAAACCCTACAGTAGGACAACCTTATATCAGTTTGTGTGATCAATCATTAATTATATTTAGATCTAAGATATCATATATCAGATCTAAATAAAATAAAATTTTAGATTTAATATGCACATAAATCATGTCATAAGAAACCTGGCTCTGATACCACTATTGGAATGCATAGGCGATTTCATGCATGTATATCAAAATTTTTTCAAAAAAATTACAAGGAAGATAACTAGATTAATCAAATTAATCTAACATATATATAATCTAATCATTAAATTAACCTACTCTAGGATCTATGACATATTATGTTGCATATAAAATCTGAAAGATATGAAGATAAAATCAGCATGCATGCATGTGAGTAGTAGATCACATCTATTTCTAATTTGAGTTCAGAACTCGATACCTGAGCACAGATCGATGATCATCTCTATTGAGAAGATGGTAGAGAAAGTCTTTACTGGTTTCTCATAGTCGCATACACGTCCGGCCTCTATGAAAGATCCACTCGAAGCTCCGATCTGATCGATCTTCTCGGGAGTGCTAGCTCGCACGAAGACCTTCTTCTTGGCTGATCTGGATTTTTTTTTTAAATCTCTGAAACCTTTCTAGAGATTGAAGATGGATTTTTGGAGGAGATGAAGAGGTAGAAGATGAAGGAGAAAATAATTTTTCTCTAATTGATTCTCTCTTCCGAAACCCTTAGAACCAAAAACCTGGTATTCAAGTTTTTGCGCACACCCCTAGAGATAGGACCCTCCTCTCTATTTTTCATGCCATGAACCATGCCACAAGCCACTTCATGTGAAGAACTCTTCTTTTGATATCTTACACACATAAGAAAGACCACAAAAGCCCCTTTTATAGGTGTGTAAGAAGGTGGGGTGAAGAGTCCTAGTGATCCTGGACTCTTACAGGATTCTGCCTCCCTTCACAATTCTACATCCCAAAATATGCCAAAGAAATATGGGATGCCCCTTTCCATAATTGTTTATGGTAAATAAGTTCTCCCCTGATCTTCCATGAAATATTTCCTCAAAATGTCACACATATAAGGAGAAAAAAAATTTATTGCCGTGGAGAGGCTGATCTAGATGAGAACAGATTCTCCTGATAAGAAATATTTTAAAATCTAATTTTAAAATCTTTCTTTTATTAAAACTAAATAAAATTTGGATGTGAGATAGAGAAGAAAAAGGACTCTTTGGTGTGAAAAAATCTAATACAAAATAATTTTGTGCATGGAGATATATGGCATGCAAACTGGGTTGGCGTATGGAGAAGAGTCCTATTCCAATAAGGACTCTAAGTTTCCTTATTTGAATCCAAATCAAATCACATCTGATTTATTCCAAATAAAATAAATGAAATCTAATCTAATTAAGTTTATAAATTATTAATCAAATCTTAATCAAATTAAGAACAGATTAAATCAAAGTTCTGATCAAATCAGAGATAATTCTTCCTTAGCAATTAGGTTATCTCATAACCTAATCGGGTCAAACCTAATTAAATCCAATTAAATTAGATTTTATTTAATTCTCTTTGCTCAATCAAATTAAGCTAATCAATAATATAATTACTAATTAATTTTCTAATAATTAAGTAATACTTGGTGAATTAATTTATTATAACTTTTGCATAAGATTAACCATCAATCGAATTGATGATTAAGCCTTTGAATGATTCTCGATCGTTGATCTGCCACATAATCAGTCAGAAACTTCTTTTGAGTGTAACCCCATAGGTTTGAACCTAAGCTGGTAGCATAGGAATACCTTCCTGAACCAATCAATGTAACCTTCTAGCAACGATGACCCGACATCTAGATAGGTCGAATGAAGGCGAAGCAACATTCAAGAACCTATTGGCGTATGGTTACTGTATAATTCATCCCTTTGACCCTAATGCTCGAGGAGGACCTAGAATTTAATTGTCAATCTTAGATAAGTCATCCACATTGTATTTGAATCTTTTTTAAATCTATCACATGGATTATCCGGGCCCAGGTTTTGCTAAATTGAAATACACTGATGCATATCTCTTACTAATTTGGAAGGATCAATCCCATCTTAACTCACACGTCGACTTAATAAGTACTTGACTGTACCCAAAAATCTTCCATCACTGAATTAAAAACTCAGTTAGTCTGGCACCAAAGTACAGTGAGTTGCTTGCAAATCACCATGATGATCTCAGATCGGAGGGACACTTATATCCATACCCTTCACGAGCTATCCTTGACAGTAGAATGCTCTGCAGTTGGTCACGTTCAGCGATGAGTACCCCTACATTTTACCTACATGCTATACCAGTATCTCCATACCATTTTGTTACAAGAATAACCAATGCATATGGCACACAACGATCTATACTTGATATCGTTATTGTCCTAGTAATAGCGTATCGTTTGATCATGAACCAGTTTAAGGACTACATGATAAATCTTCCTTTATCGATCAAAGTAGTTTTAAGGACTTCATCACAATATAGGAGTTCATTAGAAGATATTATCTTGTTATAAAAAATATCAAATAACTTTTATTATTTATTAATTCATATATATTTATAATTAGTGCAATCATCAAATGATTGACTTTAGGATATAATTCTCAATAGTTGGGTCCAATATATGTCAGATAAGAGATCCAATGATGACTTCACTCTTGCTTTGAATAGTGGGTCTGATTTAACTTAGGAGTATAGCCAATATCTATCAGGTAAGCCTACATGACTTAGAGACTAAATCACTGCAACATACTTAGAGAAGCATTAGACAAGAGTTTTCCACTCATCGGTATGCATGTTATCAATATCCATCAGGTGAGATACACATACTTGGTGGGACCGCAGCACCCACTAGAAATCCTTATTGCATTAGGATTTTTTATTTCTCTACCTAAGAAGTGTGAGAGATCTGAAAAAATAGTGGAAGCTTATTTGTTTCTTAAAGTTCCTAGAATAATATAAAATTAAATATAAATGTCTAACTAAAATCTTTACTCTTCACAGTTTAACCATGTCAGCTTCAAATCCTTTAGCCCATATCCTAGAGTCTAATCGATTGACTAGAACCAATTTCAAGGACTTACTCAAAAATCTAAAGATAGTCTTGATATTAAAAAGTTAGGATATGTTCTCGATCAGAATGCCCCTCCTTTGCCAAGCTGTTCTAGTGCTGAACAGAGAGCTGCACTAGACAAATGGGCGGATGATGATAATCAGGTCAAGTGCTATATACTGGCTTCTATGTCAAACGAGTTGCAAAGTCAACATGAGCACATGCTAATTGTCAGGGCTATGATCACTCACCTGTAAGACTTGTATGGTAAGCAGAGCCGAATAGTGTGTTTTGAAGTTTCGAAGAGACTCTTCAACTCCAAGATGTGTGAGGGGCAGTCGGTCCACGATCATTATTTGACAATGATCAAGGATTTGGAGGAGCTTGAGAAGCTCGACCTTATGATGCAGAAAGAATTGCAGGTGGATTTGATCTTGCAATCTTTGATTAGTTCATACTGATAATTTATAGTAAATTATCATATGAACAAGTTAGACTGCACCCTATCTGAACTTGTCAACATATTGGTTACTACAGAGGAGACCTTGAAGAGTTCAAAGGGCTCCGTTCTTGCTATGGAGTAGGCATCTTCTTTAAAAAAAAAGTCTTCAATGAAGAAGAAGAACAAGCCTACAAAGAAGTAGAAGAAAGAGAAAAAGTCAAGGAAGGACACTCTAAAGAAGGCTGCAGATAAAGGAAAGTATTTTCATTGCAATGCTGATGGCCATTGGAAGAAGAATTGTTCATTGTACTTGGAGAGCCTAAAGACCAAGAAATGAGATAAACCTTTGGAAGGTATGTCTAGAATGCTTGTTGTTGAATCTAACCTTATGATTTTCTCTACTTCTAGTTGCATATTAGACTCTGGTTCAAGTGCTTACGTTGGTACTTCTACGCAGGACCTAGTGAAAAGTAGAGGGTTGAGGTACGGTAAAATGATCTTTCAGGTTAGCAATGGATCTAGAGTTGCTGTAAAAACTGTTGGCACCTATCTTTTTCGATTATCAGTTGATTTTAGATTAGTTTTCAAAAATTATTATTATATACCTGTAGCTAGCCAGAATTTGATTTTCATTTCTATACTAACATAGAAAGATTTTATTTTTTATTTTAATAAAGATTTCTACTCGATTTATTTAAGAAATAAATTGGTTGCATATTATCTTTTAATTGACAGTCCTTATCATCTGCATGTTTATGCATGTGTGAATGTAAATGAGCAAATAGTTGGTAGTGCTATAGGTTATAAACAATCTAGAGATGATGTTAACCATAAGCATATGTGGCACGTTAAGCTTGGCGATATTAGAGAAGACGGGATAAACAAACTGAAAAGAGATGGTCTTTTAGGCTTATTTAACTTTGAGTCATATCCAGTTTGTGAATTCTACCTTCAGAAAAAGATGATCAAGTTATCCTTTGTAGGATATATGGAAAGGACCACTAAGATATTTGTCCTGGTATACACTGACGTGTGTGGCCCATTTGATGTGCGAACTTGAGGTGGTTACAACTACATTACCTTTATTGATGACCTCTCATGACATGGGTATGTGTTTTTTATGAGACACAAGTTTGAGGTTTTTGAAAAGTTCAAAGAATTTAAAAATGAAGTAGAAAAGTAAATAGAAAAATTTCTTAAGATTTTTTGATCAGATCAAGGAGGAGAATATTTTAATAAAAAAATTTTAAGTTATCTTAAAAAATATGGTATAGTCTCACAATGGACTCCTCCTATCTGTTGGAAATTATGTCCTAAAGCCTATTGTCTTATTATAAATAATTAAATTTTGTATATAAATTATTGACTAATAAATAAAAAATATTTTGGTATTTTCATCACAAGATGTATATCTTCTTTATTAGAACTCATGTGTTGTGAAGTTCTTAGAACTATATTATGATCGATAAAGAAAGATTTATCGAATAGTTTAAATATGTTCATGACCAAATGATACGTCATTAATAGGATGATGATGATTATCGAGTGTAGGTTGTTGTATGCCATATAAGTTGGTTGTTCTCGTAATCAAAGAATGTGGAGACACTAATATAGCATATAGGTGAGATGTAGGAGTACATCGTCACTGAACAAGTGACTCACCTACTAAGTGCTCTACTGTTAAGAGCAGTTGGTAAAACGTATGGGCATAAGTATCCCTCAGATCTAAGATCACTATAGTGACTTGTAATTGACTCACTATGCTTAGGTACCGGATTACCTGCATTTCTAATGTAATGACGGAAGATTATTGGGTACAGTCAAGTACTTATGAAACTATGTGTTGATCAAGATGGGATTGACCCCTCCGAATTATAGGAGTTAATGCATCATTGTATATTAATTTAGTAAAATCTTGTCAGGATAATCCATGTGATGATTTGAAAGATTAAAATATGATGTGGATGACTATTCAAGGATTGACAATTAAACCTTAGGTCACCTTGAGTATTAGGATCAAAAAGATGAATTATGCAGTAACTATATGTTGAAGTTCTTGAATATTACTTTACAAATATTTGATCTATCTAAATATCGGATATCATTACTAGATGGTCACTTCGATTAGTATAGAAAGGAGTTTCTATGCTACTGGCTTAGTGTTCGAATCTATGGAGTCGTGTACAAAAATCAAACAATATAGGAAAGAATTGATCGAATATTTATATGTTTGATTTGAAAGTATGAGATTTTGATTGAATATGTAGATTAACTTGATTGAGAATTATGTTATAGGTCATATGAAATTAAACACTGATATGTTTAGCTAGCACTATGCATGAGGTGCGGATTTGATTTTGAAGATGAATTAAATTAAATCAATAATTTCAGTGATTATGAAAGAACAGATTGAGTCCTAATTACTTTAGATTAGATCTAATCTAATTGGATAATTTTATTAAGGCTTGATTGGATTAATTTATCAAGTTAGACTTAGACAAGAATCCTAATTGGATTAAAACCAGCAGTCATTTTGAAATTGATTCGAATCTGATTCGAATTGATCCAAATCTGAATCAAATCTGATTTGGTGTACTTAGTCACTTTTTTTAGGTATTCTCTCTCCTTATGGACCGATCAAGGTGGTTGGAAAGGGGCTGAAAACAGTCCCCTTCCCTTGGACGTGCACCATAATGAAAGGAGACACCTCTCCTACTTGGATTAGGATTTCTTATATTTTAGAGAGTTTGGATTTGATTCAAACATAGAGAGTTCTTTTCCTAGCACCCAAAGGAGTTTGATTTGATTTAGAATCTCTTGCCTATATAAGGAGGGCTGTGGAGAAAGAGAAATCAATCAATTATTAGGCTAGGCATGGAGACAATCTCCCTTAGACGTCCCCCCTCCCTTGGGCGTCACATCTCCCTAGGCATCTCTCTCCTCTTGGCATCCTTTCTCCTTTTGTGGTGGCATGTGAGCTATTCCAAAGCCTTGAGATCAGATCTCAAGGGTTCATCTCCTTCCTCTCTGAAGTTGATATGCATCCTCTCTTCTACAGAGTTTGGCATGCATTTAAAGTAGAGGATCCATGCATGCAGATCTCGCAAAGTATATTGATTGAGGAGCTTCTTCTACCTTGATCCTTTTCTACTGTGAATCAAGATGAGAATTCATAAATATTACAAAAAATTTTATTTACTAATTTATTCTTCTTCTTGGCATCTGATGTGATCGGACGAATTTTTTCTTCAATTCATATCAGAGCCAGCCCTGTATGACATGATCGCATAGTCTAATTTTAAGATTTTTTTGATTTTTTTTTTATCTAATTTTGAATCAAATTATTGATGTAATTGAATCTTGATTTTATCTGATATCTTCTATATATTTTTCATCTAATTTTGACTAGAGAATCGAATCAAAGTTGGCCCCTGAATCCGATCTGCTGAAAATCTATTTTAGCAAAAATTTTCTGTACAAATTTTTATACTGATTTAATACCTATTTATGCATAGATTTAAATCTATTTTGATAGACTTTTTATAATGTAATTCAATTAGAGAATTGATGTTTGAATCAGGCTCAGATATGAATTTGTTTGACAAAGTTTCAGATCTAATTTCAGTGTAATATCAATATATGTTTAATCACATCTCTAACCAATCATATATATGTTTAGAATAGATTTTTAGATTATTTTAGATCTAAATTAATTATTTTATATACTGCATAAAAGTAGGTTCAGATCTAAAATAAATATATGCATTGATCTAATAAGATTAGATACATATTATATTTGTATGATTTTGTGCACGCTTAGATTGTATGATAATTTACATATTCATGTAATTAGTTTTTGAAATTAGATTTTAGATTTTAGTAGTCCAGTACTCGAATTGAAAATATCACTAAGCCATCTGATCATAAAAGTAAGTAGAGTTTAAAGACCCTTTCTTCCTATTTAATGGGGTGCTCTTATGACGTGTAAAGATACTATTGTGATCAAGTCTCATGATGAAAAATAGTGAAAAGAATTTTAAAATTATTCTGATTATAAATATATTTAGATTAGATCTAAAATGATTTATGATTAATTATAATTTTAGTAAAATAAATTTAGATCTAAAAATTAAATTTTATGATCTGAATTGTATATTGCATATGATGTAGAAATCTAAATGTTTATGATACATATGATGTATACATAAAATTGATACATATTTAATTATTGAGCATAGATTTAAAAATTTAATTTTGATTTGAAATATATTGTATACTTCATTTGAAATCTTAATAGAATAGTTATACAAACTGAAACACACGTTTCACATACTTAATTTGGAATTAAATTTTAGAAGGATCTAAATTTGAGAATTGAATATGTTTAGACACCTCATAAATTGATGGGCAATGGGTTAGCACAAATCAAGTTATCTAACTAGGTTAGACCTAGGGTTAGAAATAAATATAAATCAATTAGAGAAATTGATTATATCTAATCAAATATTGAATTAGATTAGGTCAGAATTTTTCTAGATCAATCTCAATAGTTGTAGCTTGATCAAGTCTATATTTTTGACCATACCAATTGGATCATGATCGTAGCTCAATGGTTTAGCCTGAGTCCTTTAGCTGACTGAATTAAAATTAATCTACCAATTAGTGTCTAAAATAAGTTTGGCAATATTACAAGGTAATTCGATTGGTGGTTTTTAATTGGTAGTCTGCTTATCTGGTCATTTCGATAATGTCTAAGGCAAACCATGGTAGGCCCTCCCATCGATCTCACTTATCTGACCAATTCGGTAGATCATGTTTTGATTAGGTCACTGATTAATTCAAACTAACCCATGCCATTAAGATAAATCAGTATGACTGATTTAGGTATCTCTAGACCAGCTTATATCAAATCTTCTTCATAACTTGGTGAAGTTAGTGGGAGAACTTATGACTTGCAGGTCAATCTCTTCTCTTATTCTCAAATTATTAAATTAAATTTTTTAAATTATTAGATCCTTAAAATGATACAGTTATGGGGATAACTAGTTCATTGCCCCCCATTAAGGTGCATGATAATATGTCCAATATTCTAAATAGGCATTGAAGATATCACACACCTGGTGTCTATTAGATATTGGAATTATCATTCATCATATGACCATCTTGTTGTGCACTTTAGATCAATGGTTAGGTTGGCCAAACCACACTCTGGTCTGGGCATTTATTTGTTGGATGTACTTGATGTTGTCATGTTAATGCTTGGATCCAGTTAGGATTTTTAGTGGAGGCACCACATGCCTACTGAAGAGATGCCAGGGCCAAAACCTAATTGCTAGAAATTATTTGGTGAAATAATTAGTTAAAAATCTATCCATGGATGCACTAGGGTTGGCCAAGCCATATTCGGGCCCGAATGCAGTTGTGTGGATTCTAGTATCTGCTAAGGGATTAATGTAATTGTCGAATTGGAGGTAGAGGCTACCAATTTGTATAAAATAGTGGAAGGACCTTTAAACTAAAGTTCCACATCTTTAGGGTTAAAATTATTCATATACTAATAGGTTTTTAGTTTTCTTTTTAGCTATGGCCAACACATCACTCCAATCACTGTTGGACAGTGACAAGCTTATTGGACCAAATTTCGATAACTAGTATAGGAAACTTAAGATCATCCTTGAGCATGAAAAGATCCTGGACATGCTTACGGATCCCACACCTGAAGAACCTACTGTCAATGCATCCCGTGCTGCGAGAGACACTTATATGAAGTGGCTCAATGGCTACACTGTTGAAAGATGTAGGCTATTTCATGCATGTATTTCAAAAATTTTTAAAATAAAACATAGCGAAAGACAACTAGATTAATCATATTAACCTAACATGCATATGATCTAATCATCAAATCAACCAACTCTAGGATCTATGACAGGATATACTGCATATAAAATCTGAAAAATACAGAAGATAAAATCTGCATGCATGGATCTAAGCAGTAGTCAAATCTACTTCTAACTGAGTCCCAAACTCGATACTTGAGCATGGATCGACGATCATCGCTGCTAAAGGATGTGGTGAAGATAATCCTTGCTGGTTGCTTGCAGCCACACGCGTATCTGGCCTTTTACAGAAGGTGAAAAAATAATGCCCTACAAGTCAATCGCATATGTGATGCGATAGGATGTTTATTGTAATTTGACTTTCAAACTCATGTAAATTGACATTTATATTAATAAAATAAGTATTTTTGTTTCATTATATGCTGCATCTTATTATTTTTAAGGTTATAATAAATCTCATAGGTCTGGGCAATAGTTTTAAGACCGTGATGATATCACACCAGTGAGACCTAAATCTTTGATAGCCCTGTTTTAAAACATTCTTAGTCATTGGTATATTAAGTCGGAGATCAATGATATCGGTAAGACTGGCATGTCCTATGTATGCTTAGAAATGAGGATGGTTGATCTCACAATCACTTGTGTGGTGATACTAATACAAGAATATGGGTGCTCATTAGAGAATGAGTTCACTGAATTGACCTACGAGAGAATATTACATGGAGTCTTATTTATATGTCAACTGATGTTTCTCGAGTGAGAGTTGTGTAAGTGATCTTTTGATTTGAGGTCACCATGGTACCTTGTGTATATGGATCTATATTTTGGTTTGCTACCTAACTTGATTCTTTGATCATTGTGTGGGGTGTTCTGGATATGATAAAGTATGCATGAAGGTTATGAGTGATCAATAAAAGATCAGTCACTCCTAATAAGGAGAGCGAATATCCTATGTGATCTCATAGGTTGGTGATTCGGAAGTCTATGGCCAAAGCAAGATGATAATTAGAAAAGGGTTCCTAATATATCATCAACTGAATCATCACCTTTAGATTGAGATACATAATGATAAGTGATTGGGTTTGACATATTTTTATACCTATAGCTCATTTGGGATGTTGTTTGACTGAAAGATTGAATTATACGGGAACATGCCACTGAAGGATATTTTGATAATTTTTTATCAAAATTCTAAATCTTTCGAGTCATCATGATATGTTACTAGATGTCAATCTTGACTTATGGATTCATTAGAATTAAAAGAGTTTAATTATAGAATCAATTTGAAAGAGTCCAAGTTGATTGGGACTCTTCGGGCGACCTAATCTCATCGGATTAGGATTACGTCGAAAGTCTTGATCCACTACTAGCTAGATTTGAAACCCAATGGGTCACACATTTTAAGATTTGGCCTTGATCTAATCTAATTAGAGTTTAACATAAATTTATAGGTTAATTTGATATGCTAGCACATTGTATTAACCTAAGTTTCCAAATTGGTTTAGTTCAAAGTGTTTGAGCTAACCTAGACCAGTTGCCTTTGACCTAATAGGATTGGGTCAATTTAAATTGAAACCTTATCCAACTTGAACTAGTTTCAAGTGGAGAAGGACTCCTCTACACCCACTAGAACCCACTACAAAAAATAAATACCTCCCCTTTATTTTTGGCATGTGAAAGGAAGAGTCCTTCTTAATGAAGGCTCTTAATTTCTACATGTTGCCATAATTTTCCAACCAGATCTCCTATGTTTTGTTGTCAAAAATTATTGAATTTTTATGGCACATAGAGAAGGAAGAGTCCTTCTAATAAAAGTATCAAAAAAACTAAAAATTCACTCAGTGAATTTGTTCCATGCATGGGAAGTTGAAGTGCCAAAGGTTGGTGCCCCTTCATCCCATGTGACGTCCCCTGGTCCCCTATTTATAGGGGATGCCCTAAATGGTTTCCTACTGATATTTTTATGAAATTAGAGATAAGGGACGTGGTAAATATAAAAAAAAATTTGGAAAAATTTTGAGAAAAAAAAGAGGGAAATTTGAGTGGCAAAATTTGTAAGAAGGGTGGTGAGATTTTTAACAAGTGTTGCTAGAGTGCCCTAGAGTTTGATTTTTTCATATGTTGGAGCCAAAAATCAAATCTTAGGTTATATGGCATATGAAGAGTATTTTTCTAGTATCATTTTGGTGATAATATCGAAAGCAACTAGGGTTTGACGTGATCATGATGCAAGTTCAAAGCCGGTAGTATTCTTGAGAAGACAAGGCTGAGGCAGCGCACCGATTGGGAAGGACCTTGGCCAACTTCCATGTGGATCATCATTGGAGGACTTCTACCTTGGAGTCTTATGGAGAACACCAATATGTCACTTTTCTATTTTGATAAAAGTATAAAATTCTATCTCTTTTGCATGCTTGGTTTTGTTTTATCGATATCGGCAAGGTGATTCTAGGGTTTGGATTTTGGCTCGATAGTTTTATTTGATAAAACTATTGACTTGTTTGATTTTAAAATTTTAAAAATTATTTTTCACTGCATGGTTAGAACTTAATAGTTGTAACCCAATAGTGGTATCAGAGCCATCCTTGTCTGATTCGATCAAACAAGTGTAAAATTGTTACATAGAATTGTTATTGATCATATTTTCTGCCAAATATGCTGCTTTATTTTTAGCATCAATCTTTAAACTCAAAAAAAATATTTTTGACTTTATATATACCATGATGTTAAATTTTAGTTATTAAATTATAGATTTATAATAATTTTGAAATTTATATTATCATGGTAGCCTGATGCTTATATCGATGTATGGTTAAGGGTGTTTTACATGCCTAATGTGATTAGGGTTTGCTATATTTCTTCGATATGCTTGTCATATGTTTTGATCTTAAATGCATCCTTATATAATTTTGATATGATTATATGATTGTAATTATGAATTGTAAAAGCATTGCATAATATGTAAAGTACATTTTATGTAGTTGTAGTTAGGATGTGCTGAGACTAGTTTAAAATTTCTCATAAAAATTATATTAAGTTGTAATGTCAGGATTCACTTTTAAATCAAAAGTTGAATTCTTAAGATCAATTGGTGTTGAAAAAAATATCATTGGTGGTTTTCTAATTAGATCCGTATGCTGGTCTGACCAATTCTGTTGGTGTCTAGAAAAGCTACAGGGAGCCTCCCACCTACTTACTAGGTCAATTTGATCTTGTTGATTTTTGGACTTAGATTGATTAGTGATGTAGACATTACAAGGGCCTTCCTTCAAACTTGGTCGATAGAGTATGTCAAGATCTTAGTGAGCTTGTTGTGCTATCTACATGACTTACTATAGAAATTGACATGATGCTGATCAAGTACATATTGATGCTTATGGCATATTTGAATAGTGTTGCTTTTGACATATTTGAATAGTGTTACTTTGTTGTACTATCCACAAGGGCAGCATTATTTAAGTACCATATAGGATTAAAGGATCAACTTAACTAGAACACTATAGTTTGTTGTGCTATCTACAAGACTATATGTGATCTAGAGGTCAGAATGAAAGATGTTAAGAATTATAAAGGTACAATTGATAAAGAGTTACCTACTCTTGAACTCATGAATATTTGTTGTGCTATCCATAAGATATTTGTAAGGAATAGGGATCTCAATCCCACTAAGAAATATTAGAATATTTCTCGATTTTCATATTTGAGGGCTATGAAGTTCGATAAAATAGTGGGAGACATAATTAGATAAAAATCCTAGTCTAGTTATGCATGTCATCATGAGTTGTCTGCTTATATTATGTTCTTGTTGTTGTAGATTAACTACACTCATGGCATCCTCACTTTTACTTAGAGGTATTCTAGATGCAAACAAGTTGACTGGACCTAACTATGTCGACTGGTTAAGAAACTTGAGAATTATTCTTACTCAAGAGAAAGTCTTCTACATTCTGGATATACCTGCTCCAGATTCTCTTACAAAAAATACTTTCGAGGAGGATAGGGCTGCATATAAGATATGAAAAGATGACAGTATGATTGTCAAATGCATCATGCTTGCCTCCATGAGCAATGAGCTCTAGAGGCAGCATGAGGACATGGATGTTCTCTCTATTCTTCTTAGTCTTAAAAATCTATATGGAGAATAAAGTCGAACTGTTCGATATGAGATATCGAAGCAGTTGTTCCGTACCCATATGACTGAAGGCACCTCTGTGCAAATGCATGTCCTAAAGATGATTAATTTGATCACTCATCTGGGACAGCTGGATTTTACCATGGATGGTGAACTAAGCTAGGATTTGATTCTGCAGTCTCTCCCTAATTTTTTTTCTTAGTTTGTTATAAATTATCATATGAACAAACTGAACACTAGCCTGCCTGAGCTGCTGAATATGTTAAAAATAGCAGAGAGCCATTTCAAGGATGAAAAGGCTCAGGTCCTTCATGTTGATAAGATCAGTAAGAAGAAGGCAAAAAAGGATTCTAAGAAAAAGATGAACCCTAAGGCTAGCATCTTCAAAAAGAAGGTGAAGAAGGTTTCCGCCAAAGATACTTGTTATCACTGTGGCAATGAGGGCCACTCGAAGAGACATTGCAAGGAGTACCTTACAACCATGAAACCAGCAAACGTTGCTAAAAGTTTGTATATGATACAAACTAATTTATTATTAAGTACTTCTTTTTCAGATTCTTGGGTATTAGATACCGTCTGTAGCTCACATCTTTGCAAATCGTTATAGGATCTACAGAAAATAAGAAATCTGAATAAAGATAACTTCGAGCTGTTCGATGCTAGTGGAGAGTCCATTCAGGCCGAATCCATAGGAACGAAGATTTTGAAGTTGCCTTCGAAAAAAATTTTGAAACTTAAGACCTGTTATTATATTCTTAATATCGTTAGAAATATTATTTTTATACCATTATTATTGGAATAAGATTTTGAAATAATTGCAAAGAACAATGGTTGTTCTATTTACTTTTCTAACGAATATTATGGAAATACTTTTATTGATAATGGTCTTATATTTCCTTCACTTAATGATAATGTGTTTCATATTAAAAATATGAAGAAAAGAAAGAGAGAATGTGAATGTCACATACCTCTGGCACTACCGATTTGGCCATATAAATGAGTCAAGGATTAACAAGTTATACAAAGATAATTTGTTTGATCCTTATGATTATGAATCATATGGAACTTATGAATCTTACCTCATGAGAAAAATGATCAAGACTCTATTTACTAGACATGGAGAAAGGATGAGTGACTTATTGGACCTTGTACATACTGATGTATGTGGTCTGATGTCGACTCAAGCCAGAGGTGGATACTCTTACTTCATCACATTTATTGATGATAAGTCTAGATTTGGATATGTGTATTTAATGAAATATAAATTTGAAGTCTTTGACAAATTTAAAGAGTATCAAAGAATGGTCAAGAAATAAACTAGTAAAAGTATTAAAACTCTTTGATCGGATCGAGGAAGAGAATACTTATCCAGTAAGTTCCTCGATTATTTGAAACTAGATGAAATACTCTCTCAATGGACACCTCCTTATACTCCATAATTAAGTGGAATTGCAGAAAGGAGAAATCGTATCTTATTAGATATGGTGCAGTCCATGATATGTTTCACGGATCTTTCGATATCCTTTTGGAGATACATCCTCGATGCTACATCATATATCTTAAATAAAGTGCCTTCAAAATCTGTTTCTAGCACTCCATATAAAATATGAAAAGGAAAAAGATCCAATCTTAAGCATCTTAAGATTTGAGGTTGCTCAGCTTATGTAAAAATATTGATGGACATAAGCTGGATGTTAGATCAGAAAAATACAGATTTGTAGATTTTACTAAGGAGAGTATAGGATACTACTTCTATAACCCTACACAACAAAAGGTGTTTATTGGTAGGTATGCCATTTTCTTGGAGAAAGAGTTTATCCAAGAAGGAGGCAATGGGAGGTTTGTTGAACTTGAGGAAATTCAAAACCTACAACCCATCCAAGATTCATCAAATAGTTCTCAACCACTTGTGCATATTGTTGAGGCACAGCCAATACACACACCTCCTCTTCGAAGGTCAAGTAGAATGCGTAGTGTACCACTCAGATATAGGTTTGTCATTGAGAATGATAATACAACTTACATCATTGAGAATGATGAACCTACAACCTATTCAGAAGCTGTCATGAGTAGTGACTCTGACATGCGGCTAAATGCCATAAAATTTGAAATGGACTCCATATATATCAATCAAGTATGAACTTTGGTTGATGCGCCTGAGGGTGCGACCCCAATAGGCTGCAAATGGATCTTCAAAAAGAAGATTGGAGCAGATGGCCAGATAGAGACCTATAAGGCCAGGCTGGTGGCAAAAGATTTCAGACAAAAATAAGGTGTTGATTATGCAGAAACCTTTTCGTCGGTAGTGATGCTCAAGTCTATTCGGATAATATTTGCTATTGTAGAATACCATGACTATGAGATCTGGCAGATGAACATCAAGACTGCCTTCCTCAATGGAAACCTTGAGGAAGAAGTCTATATGACTTTGCCAGAGGGATTTATCTCTGGTGGAAGAGCAAATCAGGTATGCAAGCTAAATAGATCCATTTATGGATTGAAGCAAGCATCGAGGAGCTGGAACATCTATTTTGATAAGACAGTCAAATCATTTGGTTTTATCAAAAATATGGATGAACCTTGTATGTACAAGAAGACTAGTGGGAGTGCTATTATCTTTTTGGTCTTGTATGTGGATGACATATTACTCATTAAGAATGATATCCCGATGTTGCTATTGGTCAAAACTTGGCGATCACAAAAGTTTTTCATGAAAGACTTGGGTGAGGCATCCTATATACTTGGTATAACAATCTATAAGGATAGATCGAATAGAATGATAGGCTTGTCCCAGTCTAGGTACATTGATCTTGTGTTGAAGAGGTTTAACATTGAGGAAAGTAAAAGAGGTTACTTGCCCATAGGTCATGACATACAACTCTCTAAGAAGATGTCTCCTAAGACACCTGAAAAGAGAAATAGAATGAGTTCTATTCTTTATGCTTCGACAGTAGGATCAATAATATATACTATGTTATGTACCAAGCCTGATGTTGCTTATGCCTTGAGCATTGTAAGCAAATTTCAGGCTGATCCGAGAGAGGATCATTGAAAAGCTGTGAAAAATATACTCAAGTACTTGAGAAGGACTAGAGATATTTTTTTGTTATATGATGGATCTGATTTAAAACTAGAAGGTTATACTGATTCTAGTTTTCAATCAGATCCAGATGATCACAAATCGATATCTGGGTATGTGTTCACCTTGTATGGTGATGCAGTAAGTTGAAAAAGTTTCAAACAGCAAATTATTACTGACTCGATCACTGAGGCTGAGTATATTACTGCGAGACTGCTAAGAAGGCCATCTGGATGAAGAAATTCATCATAGAATTGGGTGTGGTTTCGAAGATTAAACAATCAGTACCTCTATATTATGATAATATTAGGGTAGTTGCTCAAGCTAAAGAACCAAGGTCTCACCATAAATCCAAGCACATCTTAAGATGGTTCCACCTCATTCGGAAGATAGTCGAAAGATGTAATGTGATCGTGGAGCGAGTTGACACCAAGAACAATATAGCGGACCCGTTCACTAAGACCTTATCAATGCAGTAGTTAGACTGCCATCTTGATAGCATGGGTATCAAGTATAGGGGCGATTAGCTTTAAGTACAAATGAGAGATTGAAAGAATAATGCCCTACAAGCCAATCGCATATGTGATGCGATAGGACGTTTATTGTAATTTATCTTTCAAACTCATGTAAATTGATATTTATATTAATAATATAGATATTTTTATTTCATTATATACTGCATCTTATTATTTTTAATATTATAATGAATCTTATATGTTCGGGCAATAGTTTTTGGACCGTGATGAGATCACGTCAGTGAGACCTAAATCCTTAATAGCCCTGATCTAAAATATTCCTAGTCGTTGGTACATTAAGTTGGAGATTAATGATATTGGTAAGATTGGCATGTCCTACGTATGCTCAGAAATGAGGGTGGTTGATCTCACAATCACTTGTGTGGTGACACTAATAAAAAGATATGGGTGCTCATTAGAAAATGAGTTGACTGAATTGACCTACGAGAGAATATCAGATGGAGTCTTATTTACATGTCAACTGATGTTTCTCTAGTGGAAGTTATGTAAGTGATCCTTTGACCTGAGGTCACAATGGTACCTTGTGTACATAGATCCATATTTTGGTTCGCTATCTAACTTGGTTCTTTGATCCTAGTGTGGGATGTTCTGGATATGATGAAGTATCATGGAGGTTGTGAGTGATCAATAAGGGATCAGTCACTCCTAATAAGGGGAGCGAACATCCTATGTGATCTCATAGGTTGGTGATTCGGAAGTCTTTGGCCAAAGCAGGATGATAATTAGAAAAGAGTTTCTAATGTATCATCAACTAAATCATCACCTTCAGATCGAGATACATAATGATAAGTGATTGGGTTTCACATATTTTCATACCTACAGCTCATCTGGGATGTTGTTTGACTGAAGGATTAAATTACACAGGAACTTGCCACTGAAGGATATTTCAATAATTTTTTATCAAAATTTTAAATCTTTTGGGTAGTCATGATACATTGCTAGATATCAATCTTAACTTATGGATTCATCATAATTAAAAGAATTTAATTCTAAAGTTAATTTGGAAGAGTCCAAGTTGATTAAGACTCTTCGGGTGACCTAATCTCATCGGATTAGGGTTACGTCGAAAGTCTTGGTCCATTGCTGGCTAGATTTAGAACCCAGTGGATCACACACTTTAAGATTTGGCCTTGGTTTGATCTAATTAGAGTTTAATATAAATTCTATGGGTTAATTTGATATGCTAGCATATTATATTAACCCAAGTTCCCAAATTGGTTTAGTTCAAAGTGTTTGAGCTAACCTAGACCAGTTATCTTTGACCTAATAGGCTTGGATCAATTTAAATTAGAACCTTATCCAACTTGAACCAATTTTTAGTGGAGAAGGACTCTTCTGCACCCACCAAAACCTATGGCAAAAAATAAATGCCGCCCCTTTATTTTTGGCAAGTGAAAGGAAGAGTCATTCTTAATGAAGACTCTTAATTTCTATGCATTGCCATAATTTTCCAACCAGATCTCCTATATTTTGTTGCCAAAAATATTAAAATTTTTATGACATATAGAGAAGGAAGAGTTTTTTACTACAAGTATCTAGAATACCAAAAATTCACTCAGTGAATTTATTCCATGCATGGGAAGTTGAAGCGCCAAAGGTTGGCACCCCTTCATTTCATGTGACATCCCTCGGTCTTCTATTTATAGGGAATGCCCCAAATGGTTTCTTGATGATATTTTTGGGTGAAATCAGAGAGAAGAGATGTGGTAAACATAAGAAAAATTTTAGAAAAATTTTGAGAAAAAAAGAGAGAAATTTGAGTGGCAAAATTTGTAAGAAGGGTGGTGAGATTTTTAGCAAGTGTTGCTAGAGTGCCCTAGGGTTTGGTTTTTCTATGTGTTGGAGCTAAAAATTAAATCTTAGATTGTATGACATCTGAAGAGTATCTTTCTGATATCATTTTGGTGAAGATCAAAAGCAACTAGGGTTTGGTGCGATCATGATGCAAGTTCGAAGCCGGCAATATTCTTGAGAAGATAAGGCAGTAGCAGCGTGCCAGTTGGGAAAGAACTTGGCCAACTTTTATGTGGATCACTATTGGAGGACTTCTATCTTGGGGTCTTGTGGAGAACACCACATGCCACTTTTCTATTTTGGTGAAAGTATAAAATTCTATCGCTTTTGCATGCTTGGTTTTGTTTTATCGATATCGGCAAGGTGATTCTAGGGTTTGGATTCCAGCTCGATAGTTTTATTTGATAAAACTATTGACTTCTTTGATTTTAAAATTTTGAAAATTATTTTTCACTGCATGGTCGAAACCCAACAAAAGATTCTAGCTCGATAGTTTTATTTGATAAAACTATTGACTTCTTTGATTTTAAAATTTTGAAAATTATTTTTTACTGCATGGTTGGAACCCAACAGAAGGTCCACTCGAAGCCCCAATCTGATCGATCTCCTCGAAAATGTTAGTTCGCATGAAGACCTTCTTCTTGACTGATCTGGATCCTTTCTTCAAATCTCTAGAACCTTTCTAGAGATTGAAGAAAGAATTCTGGAGGAGATG
Organism: Elaeis guineensis; assembly: GCF_000442705.2. Taxonomy (NCBI): domain Eukaryota; kingdom Viridiplantae; phylum Streptophyta; class Magnoliopsida; order Arecales; family Arecaceae; genus Elaeis; species Elaeis guineensis. The sequence goes on along the minus strand of NC_025996.2, from coordinate 99,481,785 downwards.
AAGATGTGAAAGAAGAATGGAGAAGAAACAATTTTCCCTCTTATTTTCCTCTCTTCCTAAACCTTAGGAAGAAACCCTAGAAAACTAGGTTTGCGCTCACCCAAAGAAGAAGGTCTCTCCTCTTCTTTTTTCATGCCAAGAACCCATTCTTAAGGCCTTCACTATGAAGACCTCTTTCTCTGGTATCTTACACACACAAAAGTAAGAAAAACTCCCTTTTATTTGGTGTGTAAGGAGTTGGGTTAAGAGTCCTAGGGATGTTGGACTCTTACTTGATTTTAGTCGCCTCCTCTCATCAATTCACTATCCAAAAAATATGGGATGCCCCAAACAACTTGCTCTCATGTGGAATCAGATCTTCATCTAATTTTCCACAATGAAATCTTCCATATTGTCGCACAAAATAAGAGGGAAAGAAGGTATGGGCAGCAAGGCCTTATAGATAAGGTCAAACTTTTTCTAATATGGTAACCAATTCAAATCATGTTTGAACCTACCATAAAGACCAGATTATTATCCATTTATGGACATGAGAAGGAGAGGGCAGAAGGCCTTTTGGCATGGAGAAAACATACAAAAACACTGGGCATGAGGAAATATGGCATCCAAAGTTTTGTGGTGCAAGGGAAGGAGTCCAACACTTCATGAACTCTTAATTTTCTTATTTGAATCCAAACCAAATCACATCTGGTTAAGCCCAAATAAATAAATGAAATCTAATCTAATTAGGTTCATAAATTTTTAATCAAATCTCAATCAAATTAGGAATTGATTGAACCAAAATCCTGATCAAATCAGGGATAATTCTCCCTTAGAGATTAGGTCATCTCATAACCTAATTGGGTTAAACCTAATTGAATCTAATTCAATTAGATTTTATCTAATTCTCTTTGCTCAATCAAATTAAGCTAATCAATAATCTAATTGCTAATTAATTCTTTATTAATTTACTACACTTGATGAATAAATTTATTGCAACTTTTACATAAGGTTAACCATCAATCTAATTGATAATTAAGCCCTTGAATGATTTACAATCGTTGATCAGCCACATGATCAGTCAGAAATTTTTTTTAAGTGTGACCCATAGATTCAAACCTAAGTTGGTAGCACAAAAATAAATTTTTGAACTAATTAATGTAACCATCTAGCAATGAGATCCGATATCCGGATAGGTCGAATGATGGCAAAGCAATATTCAAGAACCTACTGGTGTATGGTTACCGTATAATTCATCCCTTTGATCTTAATGGTCAAGGAGATCTAGGGTTTAACTGTCAATCCTGTATAAGTCATGCATATTGTATTTCTTTCAAATCCATCACATGAATTATCCGAGTCCAGATTTTACTAAATTGAAATACATTGATGTATTAACTCCTACTAATTCAGAGGGGTCAATCCCATCTTAACTCATGCACTGACTTGACAAGTACTTGACTACACCCAGATACCTTCCATCATTGAATTAGAAATTCAGATAGTCTGGTACCAAAGTATAGTGAATTGCTTGCAAGTCACCGTGGTGATCTCAGGTCGGAGGGACACTTATATCCATACCCTTTGCGAGCCACTCTTGATAGTAGAGTGCTCCGTAATTGTCACGTTCAGTGATGATGTACTCCTACATCTCACTTGTATGCCATACTAGTATCTCCATACTATTTGGTTATGAGGATAATCAATGTATATGGCACACAACGACCTACACTTGATATTGCTGTTGTCCTAGTAATAGCGTATCATTTGGTCGCAAACCAGTTTAAGGATCACATGATAATCCTTCTTTATTAATCAAAGTAATCATAAAGACTTCATCACAATACAGAAGTTTATTAGAAGATGTAATCTTGTGATGAAAAATACCAAATAACATTTATTATTGATCAATTCATATATATTTATAATTAGCACAAGCGTCAAATGATTGGCTTTAAGATATATTTTTCAACAACTCTCACTTGGAATAAAACCAATCAATATAGTATCATATACCCATCTTTGATTTATCATTTTAGAATCTCTAGATACCAAGGCTTTAGTAAATGAGTTGGTCAGATTCTCCTTTCTGTCGATCTTCTAAAGTTCGACGTCATCTTAATAGATTTTCTGAATAAGATGGTAGCGATGCAAAATGCTTGATAAGCTAATAGGACTTCAGCTCTTTGACATGAGCTATAGCTCTAGTGCTATACAATACAGCAGAACCATCATCGAAGGGTGCCACTCCTAGCTTGTCAATGAACCTTTACAATCATATAGCTTCTTGCAAGCATCGGACGCTGCAACACATTATGTCGTGCAAATTGAATTTGCTATATTATTTTGCTCAAAACTTTTCCAGCAGATTGCTCCATTATTTAGGATAAAGATGCATTCTGACACTTCTTACTATTATTATATCCAACTAAAAATTGGAGTCATACTCTACAAATTTTAAGTCAGATTCTCCATAATCGAAGCACTGATCCTTAGTATTTCTCAAATACTTAAGGATAACCTTCCAGTGATTCTCATCTGAATCATGCAGGTATCCACTTACTACCCTAGTGAGTATCTTATATCCGATCTCATCCATGGTGTACATGATAGAATAAATTCTGCTTATAAACACTCTATGTACATAGACTGGGATAACCCAAGCATCTTCTTAGATCAATCTTTATAGATCTTTATCTCTAAGATGAGGGATGTTTTTTCGAAGTCTTTTATAGAGAACAATGATAATAGCGAAATCTTTATTCTTTATAATGTAAGGAATGTCATTCTCAATTAAGAAAATTTTATTCACATACAAAACAAAAAATATACTCACCGAACTATTAGTCCATTTGTATTTACAGGGTTCATTTTTGTTCTCAATGAAGACATGCATTTTTATCACTTATCAAAATGCATATTTCAACTCCGAAATATTTAGCATTGTCATAGGAGAAAATGTCTCATTATAATCAATACCATAATATTGATAATATCTTTAGGCAACCAGACGGGCATTATAGGTCTCCACCTTCTTGTCTGTGCCCTATGATTCTATTAAAGATCTACTTACATCCTATGGGCTTTATCCTTTTGAGTGGATCAATGAGTATCAATACACCATTGACCTTCATGGACTCATTTTGAACTTTATGGCTCCAAGCCACTAATCAAAGTTGGACCTTTGCATAGCATCCACGTAGGTGATTAGATTTTTGTTGTTCTCATCAAGTTCAATAGGATCACATCCCAAAACTAAAAATCGAAGTATCTATCGACGGATACGGTACTTTATCGGATCTCCTTAATAGTGCCTCTACAACAAGTTTTGGATTTGATCTAATCACATCCGATTCTATGGATTTACTAGATTGTGTCGGTTCTTCTACCTATCGAACTTCATAAGTTTACATTAAAAGCATCAATTTCTTTATCAAGGTACTCTTTTTTCTAAAAGAAATACTGAACAACTCTTGTTCTTTAGTAAGGTAGCAGTTATATCCCCTAGATTCTTTGAGGTTACCTTACAAAATAATACATATAGGACCAGGATCCAAGCTAATTAGTCTGCAAATGCTTGACATAAAACCAACACTCCCAAATCCTAAGGTAAGTGAGTATCAGCTTACGCCTAGTCCATATCTCATATGGAGTCTTTATGACTGATTAATTTGGGATCCAGTTGAGAACATGACAAGTAATCTCAAAAGCATAATCTTAAAAGGAGACTGGCAGACTTGTAAACCCCATCATGGATCGAACTATGTCTAACAAAGTCGATTCTAATAAAAGAGAATCCTATTCTCTTCTAAATATATCAAAAATTTATCGAAAAGGCATTCTCCTCCTTGGTCTGATCGAAGAGTTTCAATCTCTTTCTAGTTTGTTTCTCTACCTTATTAAGGAATTGTTTGAATATTTTAAATAATCTAAATTTATGGCAAACATGTTCGTAGATCCAATACATCAGTATATATTAGATATGATCGAGCCCAAATTACCAAAGATAGGTATTTGTGACATTATCTACTCTTAGGAGTTTGTTTGTTGTGTACTATATACTAACAGGCTATGACAATTCATAAATAGCATTTCTCGATTGTCCATACATGATTTTGAAATCATTCATAATGATATCATAAAAATTATTTTATGTGGACAATGTAAATCCATCCTTGGTTAGAAGGCCTATGGATATTACATTCATCAAAATGGACAATGGTGACAATCACCGAAAATGACATTATTAGAATTGAAAACTTGCTTAAGAATTCCTAAACCCAAAATTGAAACATGACTTTTAGCTCCAACATTCAAGAATCTTTTGCCGTTTCTAATCTTTCTACTAACTTGAAGTCATTACAATAATTTGCATGGACTTTCGATATCCAATACTTAGGTAGTAGTGTCATAGATAGAGAAATCATAAAGTGTTATCATATAAGTAACTCATCCAGCAACCTTTTGCTGATTTTCTTAGCCTGTTCGGATCAAGAGACTCTGTCGAACTAGGTTAACCTTAGATTCTTTTGTCAGTTCGGGCCCCTTAGCCCAAGCACGACTCTTTTACACTTTTTTTTTTCTTTCTTAAAAGATTATTGCTCCACTGAAAACACATCTTCAAAGGTGTAAAAGAACTCCTTCAATATTTGAAAGATTTTCTCCCACTGAGCATTAGGGGTGGCAATTGGGTCGGGTCGGCTCATAAATGGGTTGGTCATAAACGGATTGAGTCAAAAAATTATCAATCCAAATCCAACCTATTTATTAAATGAATCAAAAATTCAAACATGAACCCGACCTATTTATTAAATAGGTAACCCGATCCGACCCATTTAATCTGTGTATTAAATAGGTCAAATTAGGTTAAATGGGTTAAACAGGTTAAATGGATCAGGTTAAATGGGTCCGAAACAGGTTAAACAGTTTTTAAATAGGTTAAACGGGTCTTAAATAGGTTAAATAGATCAAGTTAAATGGGTCAAAAATAGGTTAAACAGGTTAAATAGGTTAAATGGATTATCTGACTCAACCCGACCTGAATATTAAATGGGTTAAATGGATCAGATATCTAAAACTCAAATCCAACCCACTTATTAAATGGGTTAAACCGGTTGATCCATTTATGATCCAAACCCATTTAGCCTAAACCCAAACCTATTTATGGCAGGTCGAACGTGGGTCGGGTTGGTGAGTCGAGTCATATTTTGCCAGTCCTACTAGGCATCATCAAATTTACAACTAAATTCATGTTCTTTACTACTCTCAAAAATACCACATGGTGATATGATCATTTGGCTACTTTTAATAAGTGCCTTTGATCACATCATGTGTGTTAGACACAGAAACATCATGTGCTGGATCCATAATCATATATTCCATTCATGCTCTAGAACTATTTACAACTTTTGATACCCTTTATCGAAGTTGGGTCCTTTAAATAAGTCACTATCAAACAGTGAATGGAGCAACGGACATCTAACCATAACTGAAAGAAAGACACAAGACCTCTATGTTTATGAATTGATTAAGCCTAAAGACTTAGACTTTAGTCTAAAGGTTCTCCCACTATTTTAGTCGAATTGGTAGCCTTTACCTCCAATCCGAGGAATTACCCTAATTCTTTAGTGGGTACTAGAATCCACATAGATTGTATACAGGTCGGAGTATGACTTGGCCAACCCATATGTATCTATGGGTAGGTTCTCAATGAATTGTTTCTCCAAATAATTTCTAATATTAAATTTTATCCTAGATTTCATTTCAGTAGGTAATGGGCCTCCACTGAAAGTCCCAATTAGGTTCAACTATTAACATGACCTACTCAGTAATTTTAACTAATGAATGATCAGGCCTGAGTATAGCTTGACCAATCCAACCATTCATCAGATAGTATATCAGAGTCATCATATAATGAATGATAATTCCATCATTCAAAGAAACACTTGACAGATGGTGATTGCAATGTCAATCAGATATAATGATCCATTATCATTCACCTTAATGGGAGGCTATGATCTAGTTATCACCATAACCAGTTTATTTTATGGACCTAATAATTTAGAAGATTTGGTTTATGAACTAAGAGAAGAGAATTTGATCAGCTAATAAACAATCCTCCCACTGACTTCACCAAGTCAGATCAAAAAAGATTAAGTTTAATTTGATCCACCCAACTAGTTATAAATCCTCCCACCGACTTCACCAAATCAAGAAAAGGACACAAGATTAGCTGATCAATCTAGGAGCATCTAAATCAGTCACACTGATTTACCTATGTAGCATGGATTAGCACGAATCAATGAGCAACCTAATCAAAAGTTGATTAACCACATCGACCAGGTAAGTGAGATTGGTGGGAAGATATGCTAAGCTTGCTTTAGACACCATCAAAATGGTCAGGTAAGCCGTTCTCAATTAAAAAACTACTGATCAAAATATCAAACTTACCTTAGACACCAATTAGTTCATCAGTTTGAATTAGGTTTGCCTAAAGACTTGGGCTTGACCACTGAGCTATGATCAAAGTCCATTTGGTCTAATCAAAGATATGAACTTGACCATCTACAACTATTGTATTGATTCTAGAAAAATTTTGATTTAATCTAATTCAATATTTGGTTAGATTTAATCAATTTCTCTACTTGGTCCATTAACTCTTTGATTCTAACCTTAGGTCTAATCCAATTAAGATGACCTGATCAAGCTAACCCATAAATCCATCAACCCATATTTTATATGAATGATATTAGATCTTTAATTCACAATTCTAGATCTAATTAGTTCAACTCAATTCTGAATTAAGTGTAGGTTAAATATGGATTTAGGTTTAGGTTTTGAATAATTTTAATTTTTTATTTTGTAAATAATTTACAATAAATTTTATGTAAAGATTTTTTATTCTGAAACTAGGTTGACTCAATCAACATTGAGCCGGCTATACAAGGAGATTGGGTCAACTTAGTTCAAAATTGGATCAGCTTAGTAATTGTATGAGCATGTTTCAAAGAGTTTCAGATCTGAAAAATCTTGCATAATTCTAAAATAAAATCAATCATAAATATACTTTTAGATCATATCTAAACTTTTTATGATTTTAGATTTTATTTTCTCATGATTAAATAATTTTAATCACATAGATTAGATATTTTATTTTTTATATAACTTTGTATCACTTACAACAAACCTAAGATTTTAAGATCTAAAATTTTACAAAAAAATAAGTTCTTCCATTCACATTCTTCTTCATGAGATTTAATCACATGGCACCCCTATAGCCATAAGAGTAGCCCATCAAATGAAAGAGAGGGCCTTTAAATCCTTCTTGCTCCTATGATCAGACGACCTGATGATCAACCCAATTCAAGTACTTGCTAATCGGATCATCTAATCTAATCATATATTATATATACTTGAATTTAATCTAATCTAAATTATATAGATCAGATCACAATCTTAGATTACATCTAAATTAGATCATAAATATCACATGCAATATGTAAAATCAGGTTTTATCAAAGATCAGCATAAACTAGGATAACCTGTTCACTATAAAGGATAAACCCTACAGTAGGACAATCTTATTTCAGTTTGTACGATCAACCATTAATTAAATTTAGATCTAAGATATTATATATCAAATTTAAATAAAATTAATTTTTAGATTTAATATGCATATATAACATGTCATAATGAATCTTCCTCTGATATCACTATTGAAAAATGTAGGCGATTTCATGCATGTATTTTAAAATTTTTTGAAATAAAACACCACAGAAAATAACTAGATTAATCATATTAACCTAACATGCATATGATCTAATCATCAAATCAATCTATTCTAGGATCTATGACATGATGTGCTGTATATAAAATCTAAAAAATATAGAAGATAAAATTTACATGCATGGATCTAAGCAGTAGATCAAATTTACTTCTAACTGAGTCCCGAACTCGATACCTGAGCATGGGTTGACAATCACTGCTACTGAGAGACTTGATGAAGATGATCCTTACTGATCACTCATAGCCGCACATGTGTCCAACCTCTACGAAAGGTCCACTCGAAGCTCCGATATGATCGATCTCCTCGAAAATGCTAGTTCATGCGAAGACCTTCTTCTTGACTGATCTGGATCCTTTCTTCAAATGTCTAAAATTTTTTCAATGATTGAAGAAAGACTTCTGAAGGAGATGAGGATGTTGAAGAAGAGTGGAGAAGAAAAATTTTTCTCTCTTCCCAAACCCTAGGAAGAAACCTTAGAAAACTAGGTTTGCACTCACCCAAAGAAGTACTTGTTGGGAAATGTATCCCAAAAAGCCAATCGTCAAGCTGTTGATGGTTGAGCAACCAAGTATTGTAATTGATTTGTTAATAAATAAAATATATTTGGCATTTTCATCATAAGCTTTCATCTTCTAATGAACTCCATTGTTATGATGAAGTCCTTAGGACTATTTAGATTCGATAAAGAGAGAATTTATCGATTAGTCCTTAAAACAGTTCACGACCAAATGATAGGCTGTTAATAAGGATGACAGCTTCTATCGAGCATAGGTCACTGTAGGCCATATGGGTTGGTTGTCCTCTTAACCAAAGAGTGTGGAGACACTGGTATGGCATACAGGTGAGATGTACTAGTACATCATCATTGAACATGACCAACTCCAGAGTATTCTGCTGTCGAGAATATCTCTAATGGGATATAGGTATAAGTGTTCCTTAGACTTGAGATCGCCTCAGTGACTTGCAAGCAACTCACTGTGCTTTGGTACTGGACTAACTGAATTTCTAATTCAGAGATGGAAGGCTTCTGGGCATAGTCAAGTACTTGCAAAGTCAGAGTGTGATCGAGATGGGATTGACCACTCCAAGAGTTGGAGAAGAATGAGTCGCTGTATTTCAATTTAGCAAAATCTTGGCCAGGGTAATCTATCAGATGGATTTGATATTTTGAAATACAATGTGGACAACCTGATCAGAGTTGACAGTTGAACTCTGGGGTGTCCTATGATCATTTTGGTCAAGGGGATGAATTATATGAAAACTATATCCGCATGGGTTCTAAGGATGTTGTTCTACACATTCGACCTATCCGGTCGTCGGGTACCATTGCTAGATGGTCACTTCGATTGGTATAAAAATTTATTCTTGTGCTACCGACTTAGGTTTGGACCTATGAGGTCACACACATTAGAGTTCATGATCCGATCGGATGGTTGATCAACGATTAAGAATCATTCTAGGGTTAAATAATCAATACGATTGACATTTAACCCAGTGCAAGTGTTGTAGGAGGATCGATTAGCAATTTGATTGCTAATTGGCTTAATTTGATTAAACCAATGGGCTGAGATTAAGTCTAATTAAATATGATTTAATTAGTTTTAGTTTGGGCTTGATTGGATCAAGTCCAATTGGTTTATTGGATAAGCCAAGTGCAAGGAAAAACTAGTCCTAGTTCAACTAGGACTTGGGTCAATCTAATTTCTAATTTGATTAAAAAATTAAATCAGATTTAAATCTAATTTAATCTGATTAAATTAGGTTCTTAATTGGGTTAAGATATATTTTAATTAGGTTGATCTAATTTTGGTTTGATTTGATTTGAGAAACCAAATTAAAATAAGTCATAAGATAGAATCCTAGTAAGACTAGGATTCCACCTTGCACCACATAAGCCTTCCCCATGCCCTCTCTCTCATTCAACGCCAATCTCCTCTTATTTTGTGCAACAAAAGCCCTCTCCCAGGTCTCTCCCATGTTCACAAAAGGTCTGCTTTCTTCTTTCTTACATGGAAGGTGGTTTGGATCAAATCAAAAAGGAATAAGTTTGGATTTCGAATTCTATGAGATAGAGTTTTAGAAATCCAAAACTCTTTCAATTTTGCACCGAATTTATCCAAATTTATTTTGAAATTTTTGTGGATTTTAGGGTACATATTATGCACCCTTTTCTAGTGATCCATACACAAAAATAAGGAGGAGGTGCTCAAGAGTTGGGCGCCCCTTAACTTGCCATGTTTGGATAAGCCTTGACTAGGTATTTGACCTAGACAAGGACTCTATCATATCCCTCTGTATAAAATGAGTTTCTTCATGAAATTTTAAAGAAGATATAAATTTGAGAGACCTTTGAGTTGTTCAAAAATCAGAGAGAAAGACCTTTGGGTCATGGAGATATAAAAGACACAAGTTAGGGTGTCTAGAAAGAGAAATGAGAAGAAGAAGAGGGTCTTCTTCTAGGGTTGTTTGTTTTCATATCTTTCCTCCCTCCATCTTGAGTTTCCTGAGAGCATCTCAGATCTGAAACTCTTCCTTCTACTTTCATCTTTGGAAGAGTCTAAATCAAGAAGAAGGAGGCACCTGATCAACCATCAAGAAGGATCAGCGCAGTACTAGCATACTGTGCTGATTTCCTGAAGCAGGACTTCTGATCGAGATTCGTGGGCTCGTGTGGATGACTCCTAGAGGCCGAACATGTGTGCAGCTTGCAACATCATCCTCAAGCCCAGATCAGCGAGGTTAGAATATCTAACTTGCAAGGTAATAGATCTGATCTATTGTTTAATACATACATTAGATGTAGTATAGAAACATGTTGATATGATCAACATGTAGTTCATGTTATATTTATATATTTTAATTTCTGATTTAATGCTATATAATAATCATGTAATAGGATCTTAGATCTAGGGATTCTCTAATTTTAGAAAATAATTTTGATTTATTTTAGTCTTCTGCTGTATGATCTTGAAAAAGTTTCAAGATCTAATCCTGAAACCCTAGATCTGGTTCCTACAGGACTCTCCTCTTCTTTTTTCATGCCAAGAACCCATGCCCATGGCCTTCACTGTGAAGATCTCTTTCTCTAGTATCTTACATGCACAAAAGTAAGAAAAACCTCCCTTTTATTTGGCATGAAAGGAGTTGGGTTAAGAGTCCTAGAGATGTTGGACTCTTACTTATTTTTTGTCGCCTCCTCTCATCAATTCACCATCCAAAAAATATGGGATGCCCCAAACAACTTGCTCTCACATGGAATCAGATCTCCATCTAATTTTCCATGGTGAAATCCTCCATATTTCACACAAAATAAGAGGGAAAGAAGGTATGGGCGGTAAGGTCTTATAGATAAGGTCAAACCTTATCTGATATAGTAACCAATTCAAATTATGTTTGAACATACCATAAGGACCAGATTATTATCCATTCTTGGATGTGAGAAAGAGAGGGTGGAAGGCCTTTTGGCATGGAGAAAACATCATGCAAAAACACTTTGTGCATGAGGAAATATGGCATCCAAAGTTTTATGGTGAAAGGGAAGGAGTCCAACACTTCATGGACTCTTAAGTTCCTTATTTGAATCCAAACCAAATCACATCTAGTTAAGCCTAAATAAATAGATAAAATTTAATCTAATTAGAATCATAAATTCTTAATCAAATCTTAATCAAATTAAAAATTGATTAAACCAAAGTCCTGATCAAATCAAGAATAATTCTCCCTTAGCGATTAGGTCATCTCATAACCTAATCGGATCAAATCTAATTGAATCTAATTCAATTAGATTTTATCTAATCCTCTTTGATTAATCAAATTGAGCTAATTGGTAATCTAATTATTAATTAATCTTTTATTAATTCATTAATATTTGATGAATAAATTTATTATAACTTTTGCATAAGGTTAACCATCAATCGAATTGACGATTAAGCCCTTAAACGATTCTCAATCGTTAATTAGCCACATGATCAGTCAAAAATTTTTTTTGAGTGTGACTCCATAAGTTTGAATCTAAGTTGATAGTATAAAAATAAATTTTTGAACCAATCGATGTAACCATCTAGCAATGGGATCCGACATCTGGATAGGTTGAATGATGGCGAAGCAACATTCAAGAACCTACTGGCATATAATTTTCGTATTATTCATCCATTTGACCCTAATGCTCAAAGAGACCCATGGTTTAACTGTCAACCCTATATAAGTTATCCATATTATATTTCAATTTTTCAAATTCATCATATGGATTATCCAGGTTCAGATTTTACTAAATTGAAATACATAGATGCATGAACTCCTACTAATTCAGAGGGATCAATCCCATCTTGACTCATGCACTGACTTGACTGCACCCAAAAGCTTTCCATCACTGAATTAAAAATTTAGATTGTCTGGTGCCAAAGTATAGTGAGTTGCTTGCAAGTCACTGTAGTGATCTCAGGTCGGAGGGACACTTATATCTATATCCTTCGCGAGCCACTTTTGACAGTAGAGTGCTCCGCAGTTGGTCACGTTCAGTGATGATGCCTCCTACATCTCATCTGCATGCCATATCAGTATCTCTATATCATTTGGTTACAAAGAAAACCAATGTATATGGCACACAATGACCTACACTTGATATTGCTATTGTCTTAGTAATAGCGTATCGTTTAGTCGTAAATCAGTTTAAGGACTATACGATAAATTCTCCTTTATCGATCAAAGTAATCCTAAGAACTTCATCATAATACAGGAGTTCGTTAGAAGATGTAATCTTATAATGACAAAAGTCAAAAATTTTTTATTATTGATCAATTCATATACATTTATAATTAGCACAATCATCAAATGATTGACTTTAGGACATATTTTCCAACACTGTTGGAAAATATAGACGATTTTATGCATGCATTTCAAAAATTTTTAAAATAAAATATAGCAGAAGATAACTAGATTAATCATATTAACCTAACATGCATATGATCTAATTATCAAATCAACCTACTCTAGAATCTATGACATGATATGTTGCATATAAAATCTAAAAAAATCACAAGATAAAATATGTATGCGTATATGTGAGTAGTAGATCAAATCTACATCTATCTGAGTTCAGAACATGATATATGAGTATAAGTCGATGATCGCTGCTACTGAGAGATATGGTAAAATAGATCCTCGCTGATTGCTCACAGCCGCACATGTGTCCGGCCTCTACGAAAGGTCCACTTGAAGCTCTGATCTGATCGGTCTCCTCGGGAGTGCTAGCTCACGCGAAGACCATCTTTTTGGCTAATTCAGATCTTCTCTTTGAATCTCTTGAACCTTTCTAGAGGTTGAAGATGAACTTCTAAAGGAGATAAGGATCAAGAAAAATATGGAGAAGAGACTCACTTCTCTTTTTCTTTTTCTCTCTTTCCAAACCCATAGGAAGAAACCCTAGAAGACTAGGTTTTGCGCACACCCGAAGAGAGAGGACTCTCCTCTCTTTTTTTCATGCCATGAACCATGCCCCAAAGCCCTCCACATGAAGAAATCCTTTCCTTCTCTCTTACATGCATAAAACAAAAAAATAGATTCCTTTTATTTTGGCATGAAAGGCTATTAGGTTAAGAGTCCTAGGGATGTTGGACTCTTACTTATTTTTTGTTGCCTCCTCTCATCAATTCACCATCCAAAAAATATGAGATGCCCCAAACAACTTGCTTTCACATGGAATCAGATCTCCATCTAATTTTCCATGATAGAATCCTCCATATTGTCACACAAAAAAAAAGGGAAAAGAAGGCATGGGTGACAAGGTCTTGTAGATAATGTCAAACATTATCCATATGGTTATCAATTCAAATCATATTTGAACATTCCATAAAGACTAGATTATTATCCATTTTTGGATGTGAAAAGAGAGTGTGGAAGGCTCTTTTGTGTGGAGAAAATATCATGCAAAAATCTTTTTTGCATGGAGAAAGGTGGGCATCCAAAGTTGGGTGGCACATGGGAGGAGTCCAATACTATATGGACTCTTAATTTTCTTATTTTACTCCAAACCAAATCACATCTGGTTTAGCCTAAATAAATATATAAAATTCAATCTAATTAGGTTCATAAATTTTTAATCAAATCTCAATCAAATTAAGAATTGATTGAATCAAAATTCTGATCAAATTATGGATAATTCTCCCTTAGGATTAGGTAAACTCATAACCTAATCGATCAAACCTAATTGAATCTAATTCAATTAGATTTTATCTAATCCTCTTTTTTAATCAAATTAAGCTAATTAGCAATCTAATAGCTAATTAATTCTTTATTAATTCATTAATATTTGATGAATAAATTTATTATAACTTTTGCATAAGGTTTACCATCAATCGAATTACGATTAAACCCTTGAACGATTCTCAATCATTGATCAACCACATGATTAGTCAAAAACTTCTTTTGAGTGTGATCTTATAGGTTCGAACCTAAGTCGGTAGCATAGAAATAAATTTTTGAACCAGAAATCTTCCATCACAGAATTAAAAATTTAACCAGTCCGATATCAAAGTACAGTGAGTTGCCTTCAGGTCACCGTGGTGATCTCAAGTCAGAGGGACATATACCCATACCCTTCACGAGCTACTCTTGATAGTAGAGTGCTCCGTAGTTGGTCACATCTAGTGATAATGTACTCCTATATCTCATCTGCATGCCATACCGATGTCTCTACACTATTTGGTTATGAGGATAACCAACGCATATGGCACACAATGATCTACACTTGATATCGCTATTGTCCTAATAATAGCATATTGTTTGATCGTGAATTAATTTAAAGACTATGCGATAAATCCTCCTTTATCGATCAAAATAGTCTCAAGAACTTCATCACAATACAGGAGTTCGTTAGAAGATGTAATCTTGTGATGAAAAAGGTCAAATAACTTTTATTATTGATCAATTCATATACATTTATAATTAGCACAATCATCCAATGATTAGCTTTAGGATATATTTTTCAATAACTCTCACTTGGACTAAAGCCAATCAGTATAGTATCATATATTCATCTTCAATTTATTATCTCAGAACTCCTAGATACTGAGGCTTTAGTAAACGGGTTGGTCAAGTTCTCCTTTCCATCGATCTTCTAAAGTTCGACGTCACCTTAACAGATTTTTTGAATAAGATGGTAGCGATGTAAAAATGCTTGGTAAGCTAATGAGACCTCAGCTCCTTGATATGAGCTATAGCTCTGATACTGTACAATACAGTAGAACCATAATTGGAGGGTGCCACTCCTAGCTTGTCAGTGAACCTGTACAACCACATAGGTTCCTTGAAAGCATTAGATGCTGCAATACATTCTGCCTCGCAGTTGAGTGGGCTATTTTGCTCTGCTTGGAACTTTTCCAGCAGATTACTCTATTATCTAGGATAAAGATGTATTCTGACATATTTTTTTATTATTATGTCTAACTAAAAATTAGAGTCATACTCTACAAGTTTTAAGTCAAATTCTTCATAATCAAGTCACCAGTCCTTAGTATTTCTTAAATACTTAAGGATGACCTACCAGTGATTCTCATTCGAATCTTGCAGGTATCCACTCACTACCCTAGTGAGTATACCATATCCTATCTCATATATGGTGTACATGATAGAATAAATTCTACTCATAAACACTCTATGTATGTAGACTGGGATAACCTAAGCAGCCTCTTAGATCTATCTCTATAGATCTTCATCTTTAGGATAAGGGATACTTTTTTCAAGTCCTTTTATGGAGAAAAATGATAATAGTGAAATCTTTATTTCATGTAATATAAGGAATGTCATTCTCGATTCAAAAAATTTTATTCATATACAAAATAAGAAATACACTCATAGAACTATTAATCCATTTGTATTTGTAGGGTTCATCTTCATTCTCAACGAAGCCATGCATTTTGATCACTTATCAAAATGCATTTCCAACTCTAAAATATTTAGCATTACCATAGGAGAAAATATCTAGTTATGGTCAATACCATAACGTTGACAATATCTTTTGGCAACCAGATGGACTTTGTAGATCTCCACCTTTTCATTTGTGCCCTCTGATCCTATTGAAGATCCACTTACATCCTATGATTTTATCTCTTTCGAGTGGATCAATGAGTATCCTTACACCATTGACCATTATGGACTCCATTTCAAACTTTATGGCTTCAAGCCACTAATCGAAGTCAGACCTCTTCATGGCATCCATGTAGGTGATCAGATCCTTGTTGTTCTCATTGAGTTCAACAGGATCACGTTCTGGATCTAGAAATCAAATATCTATCTGACAGATGCGATACTCTATCAGACTCCTTAATGGTGCTACTACAACAGGTTCTGAGTTTGATCTAATCAAATCTGATTCTATAGGTTCACTTGATTGTATTAATTCTTCTACCTATCAAACTTCATAAGTTTACATTAAAGGCATCAGTTTCTTCACCAGGGTACTCCTTTTTTAAAAGAAATACCCAACAACTCTTGTTCTTTAGCAAGGTAGAAGCTATATCCCTTAGATTCTTTGGGGTTACCCTACAAAATAATACATATAGAATCGGGATCTAAGTTAATCGGTTGCAAATGCTTGACATAAAACAAACACTCCTAAACCCTAAGGTAAGAGGGTATCGACTTACGCCTAGTCCATATCTCATATAGAGTCTTTGCGACTGATTAATTTGAAATCCAGTTGAGAACATGACAAGTATTCTCAAGAGCTATGGCTCCGGTGCTATACAATACAGCAGAATCATCATTGGAGGGTGCCACTCCTAGCTTGCCAGTGAACCTGTATAACCACATAGCTTCTTTGCAAAAATCGGATGCTGCAATGCATTCTGCCTCCCAATTGAGTTGGCTATTTTGCTTTGCTTGAATCTTTTCTAATAGATTGCTTCATTATCTAAGATAAAGATGTATTCTGACATATTCTTGTTATTATTATATCTAACTAAAAATTAGAGTCATACTCTATAAGTTTTAAGTCAGATTCTCCATAATTGAGTCATCAGTCCTTAGTATTTTTCAAATACATAAGGATGACCTACCAGTGATTCTCATTCGAATCTTGCAGGTATCCACTCACTATCTTAGTGATTATACCATATCCTGTCTCATACATAGTATACATGATAGAACAAATTTTACTTATAAACACTCTATGTACGTAGACTGGGATAACCTAAGTAGCCTCTTAGATCTATCTCTATAAATCTTCATCCCTAGGATGAGGGATGCTTTTCCCAAGATCTTTTATGGAGAACAATAATAATAGTGAAACCTTTATTCCCTGTAATGTAAGGAATGTCATTCTTCATTAAAAAAATTTTATTTATATACAAAATAAGAAATACACTCACAGAACTATTAATCCATTTGTATTTACAGATTCATCTTCGTTCTCAACAAAGTCATGCATTTTGATCACTTATCAAAATGTATATTCTAACTCCAAAATATTTAGTATTGCTGTAGAAAAAAATATCTCGTTATCGTCAATACCATAACATTGACAATATCCTTAGCCAACCAGATGGACTTTGTAGGTCTCCACCTTTTCGTTTGTGCCCTCTGATCCTATTGAAGATCCACTTACATCCTATGAATTTTATCCCTTTCGAGTGGATCAATGAGTGTTCTTACATCATTGACCATTATGGACTCATTTTGAACTTTATGGCTCCAAACCACTAATCGGAGTTGGACCTTTATATGGCATCTATGTAGGTGATCAGATCTTTGTTGTTCTCATTGAGTTCAACAGGATCACATTTCAAAACTAGAAACCGAAGTATCTATCCGACAGATACGGTACTTTATCGGATCTCCTTAATGGTGCCACTACAACATGTTCCGAATTTGATCTAATCAAATTCGATTCTATGGGTTCACTTGATTGTGCTGGTTCTTCTACTTGTCAAACTTCATAAGTTTCACATTAAAGGCATCAGTTCCTTCACCAAGGTATTCCTTTTCTAAAAGAAATGCTAAACAACTCTTGTTCTTTAACAAAATAAAGTTATATCCCTTAGATTTTTTAAGATTATCCTACAAAATAATACATATAGGACCGAGATCTAAGCTAATCAGTTGTAAATACTTGACATAAAATAAATACTCCCAAACCTAAGGTAAAAGAGTATCGACTTACGCCTAGTACATATCTCATATAGAGTCTTTGCGACTGATTAATTTGAAATTCAGTTGAGAACATGACAAGTAGTCTCAAGAGCATAACCCTAAAAGGAGACTAATAGACTTGTAAACCCCATCATAGATTGAATTATGTCTGACAAAGTCGATTTTAATAAGAGAGAATCCTATTCTCCTCTAGATATGTCAAAAATTCACTAGAAAGGCATACTCTTCTTGGTCTGACCAAAGAGTTTCAATACTCTTCTCAGTTTATTTCTCTATCTTATTAAGAAATTATTTGAATATTTTAAATAATCTAAATTTATGATAAATATGTTCGTAGATCCAGTACATCCGTATGTATTAGACTCAGAACATCATTGACTCATTCACCTTTTGAGCAAAAGGTGACTTGGTCATCTTACTTATGACTGAATCCAAATTGTCAAAGGTAGGATTCTATGATATTATCTACTCTAAAGAGTTTATTTATTATGTACAGTACACTAACCGATTGTGACTATTCATAAATATCATTTTTTAGTTGTCCATATATGATTTTGACATCATTTATAATGATATGACAAAAAATTATTCCATATTGACAATGTAAATCTATCTTTGGCCAATAGGCCTATAAAAATTACATTCATCAAAATGGACAATAGTGACAATCACCTAAAATGACATTATTAGAATCGAAAACTTACTTGAGAAGTCCTAAAGCCAAAACTGAAACATAACTTTTAGCTCCAACATTTAGAAATCTTTTACTGTTTCCAATCTTTCTACTAACCTGAAGTTGTTGCAACAATTTGTATGGACTTTCGATATCCAATACTCAGGTAGTAGTATCACGGATAGAGAAATCACAAGATGTTATTATATAAGTATCTTGTCCCGCAATCCTTTGCTAATTTCTCTTCCTTAGCCTGTTCGGATCAAAGGACTCTGCCAGACTAGGTTAACCATAGACTCTTTTATCAGTTCGGGCTCCTCAACCCAAGCATGACTCTTTTACACTTTTTTTTCTCAAAAATTGTTGTCCCACTAAAGACACATCTTCAGAGGTACAAAAGAACTTCAATATTTGAAAGATTTTCTCCCACTAATCATCATCGAATTTATATTAAATTCATTTTTTCACTGCTCTAAAAAATATCACATGGTGATATGATCATTTGGCCACTTCTAATAAGTATCTTTGATTGCATCATGTGTGTTAGACACAGAAATATTAGGTGCTAGATCCATAATCATATGTAGGATCTATTCATACTCTAGAACTATTTGCAACTTTCGATACTATCTATCGAAGTTGGATCCTATAAATAAGTCATTATCAAATAGTGAACGGAGCAATAGAGATCTAGCTATAACTGAAAGAAAAATACAAGATCTCTATGTTTATGAATTGATTAAGCCTAAAGACTTGGACTTTAGTTTAAAGGTTCTCCCACTATTTTAGTCGAATTGATAGCCTCTACCTCCAATCCGAGGAATTATCCTAATTCCTTAGCAGGTACTAGAATTCACACAGACTGTATAAAGGCCCGAGTATGGCTCGGCCAATCCATACGCATCTATGGATAGGTTCTCAACCAATTATTTTTTCAAATAATTTTTAGTATTAAGTTTCGCCCCAGGTTTTATTCAGTAGGCGATGGGCCTCCACTGAAAGTCCCAATTAGGTCCAACCATTAACATGAAGCTACTCAGTGATTCTAACTAATGAATGATCAGATCCAAGTATGGCTCGATCAATCCAACCATTCATCAAATAGAATAGCAGAGTCATCATATGACGAATAATAATTCTATCATTTAGAGAAACATCAGACGGATGGCACCTGTAATGTCAATTAAAAATAATGGATCCATTACCATTCACCTTAATGGGAGGCTATGATCTAGTTATCAGCATAATCAGTTCATTTTATGAACCTAATAATTTAAAAAATTTGATTAATTTAGAGAAGAGATTTGACTAGCTAATTAACAATCCTCTCACTGACTTCAACAAGTCATGAAGAGGACTATAGACAGGTTAATCTAAGAGCACCTAAATTAGTCACACTGATTTACCTATGCAGCAAGGGTTAGCATAAATCAATGAGCAACCCAAACAAAAATTGATTAACCATATCGTCAGGTAAGTGAGATCGATGGAAGGGTATGCTAAGCTTGCCTTAGATACCATTAAAATGACCAAATAAGTCACTTCCAATTAAAAACTACCGGTCGAAATGCCAAACTTACCTTAGACACCAATTGAGTCGTCAGTTTCAATTAGGTTTGCCTAAAGACTTGGGCTTGACCTCTAAGCCATGATCAAGGTCCATTTGATCTAATCAAAGATATAGACTTGATCATCTACAACTATTATATTGGTTCTAGAGAAACTTTGATTTAATCTAATTCAATATTTTATTAGATTTAATCAATTTTTCTACTTGGTCTATTAACTCTTTGATTATAACCTTAGGTCTAATTGAATTAAGATGACCAGATCAAGCTAACCCACAAACCCATCAACCCATATTTTATGCGAATGATATTAGATCTTTGATTTACAATTCTAGATCTAATTAGTTCAACTTAATTTTCAATTAAGTGTAGGTTCAACATGGGTTTAGATTTAGGTTTTGAATAATTTTAACTTTTTATTTTGTAAATAATTTACAATAAATTTTATGCAAAGATTTTTTATTTTGAAACTGGATCGACTTAATCAACATTGAGCCAGCTACACAAGGGGACTTGGTCAACTCAATTCAAAATTTGATCGGCTCATTAATTGTGCGAGTATGTTTCAAATAATTTCAGATCTAAAAAATCTTGCATAATTCTAAAATAAAATCAATCATAAATACCCTTTTAGATCATATCTAAATTTTTATAATTTTAAATTTTATTTTTTTATGATTAAAATAATTTTAATCATATAGATTAGATGTTTTATATTTCATACAACTTTGTATCACATGCAACAAATCTAGAATTTCAAGATCTAGAATTTTGCAGAAAAATAAGTTCTTCCTTTTGTATTCTTCTTCATGAGATTTAATTACATGGCATCTCTATATACCATAAGAGTACCCCATCGAATGGAAAGAGAGGACCTTTAAACCCTTCTTCTCTTATGACCGGATGGCCTGGTGATCAACCCAATCCAAGTACTTGCTAATCGGATCATCTAATCTAATCACATATCATATACGTTTGAATTTAAATCTAATCTAAATTATATCAGATCTGATCACAACCTTAGATCATATCTAAATCAGATCATGAATATCACATGCAATATGTAAAATTAGATTTTATCAAAGATCAACACAAACTAGGATAACCTATTCACTATAAGGGGTAAACCCTACAGCAGGATAATCTTATTTCAGTTTGTACGATCAACCATTAATTAAATTCAGATCTAAGATATCATATATCAGATCTAAATAAAATTATATTTTAGATTTAATAAGCACATATAATATGTCATAATGAATCTAGGCTCTGATACCACTGTTGAAAAATGTAGGCGATTTCATGCATACATTTAAAAATTTTTAAAATAAAATACAGTAGAAGATAACTAAATTAATCATATTAACTTAATATACATATGATATAATCATCAAATCAACCTACATTAGGATCTATGACATGATATGTTGCATATAAAATCTAAAAAAATCATAAGATAAAATGTGCATGCATACATGTGAGCAGTAGATCAAATCTACATCTATCTAAGTTCAGAACTCAAAATTTGAGTGTAGATCGATGATCACTGCTACTGAGAGATATAGTAAAAGAGATCCTCACTTGTTGCTTGCAGCCACATATGAGTCCAATCTCTACGGAAGGTCCACTCAAAGCCCTGATCTGATCGATCTCCTCGGGAGTGCTAGCTCATGTGAAGACCATCTTTTTGACTGATCTGGATCCTTTCTTCAAATCTCTTGAATCTTCTTAGAGATTAAAGATGGACTTTTGAAGGAGATGAGGATTAAAAAAAATTTGGAGAAGAGACTCTCTTCTCTTTTTCTTTTTTTCTCTTCCCAAACCCATAGAAAAAAACCCTGGAAGACTAGGTTTTGCACACACCCCAAAAGAGAGGACTCTCCTCTCTTTTTTTCAAGCCATGAAGCATGCCCCAAAGCCCTCCGCATGAAGATCTCCTTTTCTTCTCTCTTACACACACAAAATAAAAAATAGATCCTTTTTATTTTGGCATGAAAGGTTGTTAGGTTAAGAGTCTTAGGGATGTTGGACTCTTACTTATTTTTTGTCGCCTCCTCTCATCAATTCACCATCCAAAAAATATGGGACACCCCAAACAACTTGCTTTCACATGGAATCAGATCTCCATCTGATTTTTTATGGTAGAATCCTCCATATTGTCACACAAAATAAAGGGAAAAGAAGGTATGGGTGGCAAGGTCTTGTAGATAATGTCAAACATTATCCATATGGTTACCAATTCAAATCATATTTGAACATACCATAAAGATTAGATTATTATCTATTTCTAGATGTGAGAAAGAGAAGATAGAAG
This sequence comes from Elaeis guineensis, assembly GCF_000442705.2. Taxonomy (NCBI): domain Eukaryota; kingdom Viridiplantae; phylum Streptophyta; class Magnoliopsida; order Arecales; family Arecaceae; genus Elaeis; species Elaeis guineensis. The sequence continues at coordinate 99,459,319 of NC_025996.2, read as the reverse complement.
GCTCTTTTGCATGGAGAAAATATCACATAAAAATCTTTTTTGCATGGAGAAAGGTGGGCATCCAAAGTTGGTTGGCACAAGGGAGGAGTTCAATACTATATGGACTCTTAATTTCCTTATTTGACTCCAAATCAAATCACATCTGATTTAGCCCAAATAAATAAATAAAATTAATCTAATTAAATTCATAAATTTTAATCAAATCTCAATCAAATTAGAAATTGATTGAATCAAAGTCCTGATCAAATCAGGGATAATTCTCCCTTAGCGATTAGGTCAACTCATAACCTAATAGGGTCAAACCTAATTGAATCTAATTCAATTAGATTTTATCTAATCCTCTTTGTTCAATTAAATTAAACTAATCAGTAATCTAATTGTTAATTAATTTTTTATTAATTTATTAATACTTGATGAATAAATTTATTGTAACTTTTGCATAAGGTTAACCATCAATCGAATTGATAATTAAATCCTTGAACGATTCTCAATTATTGATCAATCACATGATCAATCAGAAACTTCTTTTGAGTATGACCCTATAGATTTAAACTTAAGTTGATTAAAAAAAATAAAATTTTGAACCAATCGATGTAACCATCTAGCAATGGGACCTGACGTCCGAATAGGTCGAATGATGGCGAAGCAACATTCAAGAACCTATTGGCGTATGGTTACTGTATAATTTATCCCTTTGATCCTAATGCTCAAAGAGACCTAGGGTCTGACTGTCAACCTTGTATAAGTCATCTACATTATATTTCAGTCTTTCAAATCCATCACATGGATTATCCGGGCTCAGATTTTGCTAAATTGAAATACATTGATACATAACTCCTACTAATTCAGAGGGATCAATCCCATTTTGACTCATGCACCAACTTGACAAGTACTTAACTGCACCCAAAAATTTTTCACCACTGAATTAGAAATTTAACCAGTCTGGTATCAAAGTACAGTGAGTTACTTTGAAGTCCTGTGGTGATCTTAGATCGGAGGGACACTTATACCCATACCCTTCGTGAGCTACTCTTGATAGTAGAGTGCTCCACAGTTAGTCATGTTTAGTGATGATGTACTCCTACATCTCACCTGCATGTCATACCAGTGTCTCCATACTATTTGGTTATGGCACACAATGACCAGCACTTGATATCGTTATTGTCCTAGTAATAGTATGCCATTTGATCGCGAACCAGTTTAAGGACTGTTGCCCAGCTATGCAACCCAAGAGGGGGGGTGAATTGGGTTTCTAAAAATTTTGAACTTAACTAATGACTTATGAAGAATGTTTGTCAATAGCTAAATGAATGAGGAGAATAACCTTAATTTAAGATTAATTGCTAAAAGCAAAAATGCAAGGAAATAATGAAGAGTTAAAGAGAAGCAATTATGCACACCACAAACAAAAGGATTTATAGTGGTTCGGTGCCAACCTTGCACCTACATCCACTCCCCAAGCTCCTACTTGGGAATTCCAATCCACTAAACTTGTATTCAACTCGAATACAAACGTCGGAAACTCCGACACTAGCTATCCCAAGCTAGTCCACATTTTTTCGGGTACAAGCCAACCCAATACACTCCGATTCCAGGTTCGGATCAACCTTCCCTTGTTTTGGAACCCCTCCAAAATAAAAACAATCACTCAAAATGAGTAAAACAATTTATAGCATAAATAAGTACAAGAAAAGCTCCTTTAATGAGCAAATATAACTTTAAATATACTTTACTCAAGAGAAGAAGCCCCTTTTTGGATTTCCTCAAAGTGGATGGAGAATTGATTGAGAGCTTGAGGAGTTGGTGAGCTTGGATTGATGGCTTCTTGAAAGCTTTAAATGAGCTCTTGATTAGGGCTGAAAAGTTGGCTTGAGAAACCCTTTCTCTTTTGAATGCTCTTGAATGCTCTCTTGAATGCTCTTCTTTTTCTTTTCAATCTCTTGCTTTTTCCTCTTATGTTTCCCATCTTTTGAATCTTTTTATAGCTTTAAGAAATAGAGGAAAATATTCTAGGCTGAAAAAGAGCCGTTAGACCACATTAAATGAGCATTAAAAGTACTTAAAACGGGTTAAAAACTAGCCGTTGCGGAAAAATCCCGTCACAGGGGTCGACTCATGAGTCGACTCATGCCTCAGGGGTCGACTCATGAGTCGACCTCTGTTGAAGAAACCAGAAAATAGGGTTCTGTAATTTTTGGCCTAAATTTGCAGGGGTCGACTCATGAGTCGACTCATGCCTTGAGAGTCGACTCATGAGTCGACTCATATGTTGTGCCAAGCCAAAAATTCTGCGTGCCAAACTGCTCATTGTGCCATGAGCTGACTCATGGGTCGACTCATGGATTTCAAACATGCATAACTTCAAAAATACAAGTCCAAAAATAATTAAATTTTCGCCAATAGATCACTAATCTTTTGTTCTACCAAATGATACTATTAAATCAGGGTTTTGGTAAAATTATGATTTTGCCCCTGAAGAGCACAAAGACTTTTTCAAATAAAAAATATTGGTGCCTCTTCAACTGCTTTGTAATCATCAAAATCAATCTAGGGAGCAACAATCTCCCCCTTTTTGATGATGACAAAATACTTGAACAAAAGCATTTATGTGAAACATGAATTTCAAAAGGATGCATTATAAGTGCCTTTGCTTGAAAAGAATATTGATTCTTTTGGCATGTGATACAAATGGTCATATACAAAAATAGTTTGCCCATTTGCTTAAAGATTTGAAAATTTGCTCATTGGATTATATGATTTTGGTGTTAGAGTAGAAAATTTATTTTTGTTATCAGAGCAAGTTGTATCTTGAAAATTTGCTCATTCTCATTTGATTATTTAGTTTTAGTATCAGAGCAAAAATAATTGAGTGTGCCAATGCATGTCTAAGAATTAATTTGTAAAATACATCAGAGCATGTTAAATTTAAGATGTATCAGAGCAAGTTAAATTTTTAAAGCAAATCAGAGCATGTTTAAAGAAGTAATTTTAAAGGCTGCTTATTTGCATTGTACTTAGCAATTTACTCATTGTATTTTTAAGTTATTTAATAATTTTACTTTTGATATTGTTCTTTAATTTCTCCCCAATTCATTCATTTTATTTTCAAGTATTTTAATAATTTATAATTTTGCTTTTGATATGTTTCTTTTTCTTTATAATTTTTAATAATTTATAATTTTGCTTTTGATGGGTTTCTTTTTCTTTAATAATTTCTAACAATTTATAATTTTGCTTTTGATGGGTTTCTTCTTCTTTAATTTCTCATAATTTATAGTTTTGCCTTTTGATAGGTTTCTTTTTCTTTAATTTCTCCCCCTTTTTGACATCATCAAACATTGTTAACTCCTCTTTTTCTGAATACGTTTTTTCTTTAATACTTCTAGTGCTAATCATTAAGTTTGCTCCCCCTAAATACAGCAATCATGAACCAAAAAATGTCATAGATTACCATAGATATGAATCATCAACAAAGAGAAGTTGTTTCAACACAGAGAAGATATATAACCAAAAGATGATTGACATCATTACAAAGAGTAGATATATAAGTAAAAGATGATTAAAAACATAGTTGTTTCAATACAAATTTCATAACATAAAAGTCAGCTAGCTAATATCATTACATGGCCCCAAAATACAGATCCTAGAAAGAACAAGAGACTAACACCTAGGATCTAGTAAAGATCATGACTAGATGGATCGGAGTCATCAGAGATAGGATGAGGAGATGATGGATCTAGACCAGAAGAACGTCCTCTACCCCGTCTGCCTCTGGCATGAGCAGGTGAGCGAGATGAACTAGGAGGCTGAGAACGTTGAGAGGCCAAAGACTGGACTGAAAGAGTGAGTCTGATGGAATCAAGAACGTTCAATGCTCTCGAAACAGACTGAAGTAGAGCAGTGAACTGAGTAGATGCATGCTCACTCGAACCTCTGATCTCTCACCTCAATAACTCATAACCACCCTCCAATGCACCTCTGAGCCTGCCAGCCTCTGCAGTAAGGTCTGTGACCTCAATAGAGCTCTCCTGTGGCTGAGGATGGGCCAAAGCTAAGACTTGCCCCTGCAAGTCAAGAACTCTCCCAGTCAGTCTCCAAACGATGTCCTCGAGCTGCTGAATCCAAAAGACTGATCTGAGATCAACTGAAATACAGTGGAGATATGGGGAGTCAAGGTCAGATCAGATAAAGTGGACCCTGGTGTAAATGCAGTAGTACTCCACTGTCTAGAAAGCAAGGAAGCCACACGCTGAGATATCTGGTCGATCTGATCATCAGCCAATCTGAACTCTGAAGGAGGTGCTCTGCTCTCTGACTGATGTACTGGTGTGTGCCTCCTGGTGAACTCTGAAGGGCTAGCCTCTGGGTCTGGAACAAACTGGATATCTGGAGATGCTGCCCTGAAGTCATGGAGAGGAGATGAGGGACCTTCTTCTTCTACAGCTCTGTCATCTACTCTATCCTCAGCTCTCCCCTCAGAACCCTTGATCCAACCACCATCAGTTTTAGTAAATCCCATGCGGTGCAGAGTGTGTTGGTTGATGGTGTCTGCATGAGAAAGCTTAGCAGATGCCTCCCCCTCAAAACTGACTCCAAACCTCCTGAAAACTCGTGTAAGGGCCATACCAAAAGGCAGATGTGCCTTGGATCTGTTCAGTGTCTCTTTCATGGCCTCAATCATTAATGCAGGAGGTTTAATGGGGTTTGAGTGATCACATGAAACATTATACAAATATCTCTGCCAGAAAGGAGGTCATGCCTACCACTCCTAGGGAAGAAGAGCTTTGTCACTAACTGATGTAAGATCCTCATTTCAATTGACAAAATTTTGGCTTCCAATTTATTCAAACTTCCCAAGTAGGTTCCTCCTAGAATAACACTGATCCCATCTTCCTTTACTGGGAGTTCCATGTAAGAATATCCCTCACAGGGCAAGTGAAGTATCTCTCCCAAAATAACAGGATCCAGACAAATATCAACTCCCTTAACTGTAGAAGTCACTGTTCCATTCCCATAATGCAGATTTTGATAAAATTCTCTAACCAGGTCTACAAAAGTGACTTCCTTGAGAGAGCAGTAAAAACTCCAACCCTGGTTTTTTATCTTTGTTCCAAAGGTGAAACCCTCTTTTTCAAAGAATCTAAAATCCACATTCTTGCCGGTTTCAACCTTCCTATCAGATAGAGGGATTTTACTAGGGCTAAGGGGAGACTGAGAGGGACCTTGAGCTGACACAGAAGCTGAAATGGGAGCAGTGGAGGACTGAGCAGCTTGCCTTTTTCTGCGGATGTTTTCTTCCAGCTCATGGACCGATTTTCTTCTCTGAGAGAGCTTCATCTTTGGAGCCATTCTCACCACAGCAGCAGGCAGAGAGACTCGGAGGATCAAGTGGATGAGTAGAAGAAGGGTTACAAAAGGATGGAGAGGGATTTTGGCGGAGAGAAGAGGCAGTTTTGAGAAGAACGGTGGAGGCTAGGGCATGCTCCAACCGCTTCAATCAAAGGGAAAAGACGCGAAAATCTCCTTTCTCAGGCGGTGATTTGTGGTGGAGAGGAGAAGGAAAAACAATCTTGAGCTAAATCCTTGGCTTTGGAGAGAATGAGGATGAGAACGATGAGTGTTGGAGGGAGGAAGACGAAGAAGAAGAATGAGTTGGCTCATGAACGGGTTTCAAGTTAAAAAGAAAAGAGCCCGTGGGAAGTTGGCAATAATTACAAGTTTGCCAATGGGTCGACCCTAGGGGGTCGACTCATGAATCACAAAAATTCAGAAAAAATATGAATAAATTCGAAAAAATTCATAATTTTGGGAGAAGAAATTTTGCTCAATGACAAGTTGTGAGAATGATAATCTTGAGCATTTAGGTCCAAGAGAGATGATGGAAATTAATCTCAAGTCAATTCCTTGGAAATAGAGAAACACTTATGCATAAGGATCAAGAATTCCTAGATTTCTCCTAATTTCACAGAATCTATCCTCGCTAAGGGCCTTTGTAAAGATATCAGCTAATTGATTTTCAGTGCAAACATATTCAAGAATTATATTTTTGTTTTGAACATGTTCTCTTATAAAATGATGTCTTATTTCAATATGTTTGGACCTTGAGTGTTGAATTGGATTTTTAGATAGATTTATGGCACTTGTGTTGTCACATCTTATTGGTGTTTCATTAAGTTTGATTCCAAAATCTTTGAGTTGTTGCTTAATCCACAAGATTTGAGCACAACAACTTCCGGCCGCAATGTATTCGGCCTCAGCCGTAGACAGTGCTACCGAATTTTTTTCTTGCTAAACCAGGAGATTAGGTTAACTCCAAGAAATTGGCAAGTTCCACTTGTACTTTTTCTATCTAATCTACATCCAGCAAAATCAGCATCTGAATATCCTAATAAATCAATTAGTGAGTCCTTAGAGTACCATAACCCTAGAGTTTGAGTACCATTCAAGTATCTAAGGATTCTTTTAACAGCATTCAAATGAGATTCTTTAGGATTAGATTGATACCTAGCACACAAACAAACACTAAACATGATATCAGGCCTACTTGCAGTTAAATATAATAGAGAGCCAATCATACCTCTATAGTATTTTAAGTCTACACATTTACCTTCATCATCCTTGTCAAGCTTACATGAGGGGCTCATTGGTGTGTCAATTGGTTTGGAGTTCTCCATTCCAAATCTTTTGAGTAGTTCCTTGGTGTACTTACTTTGAGTGATGGAGATTCCCTCTTTTGTTTGTTTGATTTAGAGTCCGAGGAAGAAGATAAGTTCTCCCATCATGCTCATCTCGAACTCCCCCTGCATGAGCTTAGCAAAGTCTTGACAAAGAGATTCATTAGTAGACCCAAAAATTATGTCATCAACATAAATTTGTATTACTAACATATCATTTTGATTTCTTTTAATAAAGAGGGTTGTATCTACATTACCTCTTGAAAAACCATTATTTAGTAAAAATTTGCTTAGCCTATCATATCAAGCTCTAGGTGCTTGTTTTAATCCATATAAAGCTTTATTTAATTTAAAAACATGATTAGGAAAAGCATGATTTTCAAATCCCGGGGTTGTTCTACATAGACTTCTTCAGTAATATATCCATTTAAAAAAGCACTTTTGACATCCATTTGAAATAATTTGAATTTCATAAAGCAAGCATATGCAAGTAAAAGTCTAATGGCTTCTAATCTAGCAACAGGTGCAAAGGTCTCATCAAAATCAATTCTTCTTCTTGATTATATCCTTTAGCAACCAATCTTGCTTTATTTCTAATTACATTACCATATTCATCTAATTTGTTCCTAAAGACCCATTTTGTGCCAATTATTGAATAATTTTTAGGTCTTGATACTAAAGTCCAAACATTATTTCTTTCAAATTGATTAAGTTCCTCTTGCATTGCATTAATCCAATTATGATCATTTTCAGCTTCTTCAATAGTTTTTGGTTCAAAATGAGATACAAAAGCACAATGATTAAATACATCTCTAAGTGAAGAACGAGTTTTTACCCCATGCATAGGATCACCAATAATTAATTCCTTAGGGTGATTGTGAACATACCTCCATTCTTTGGGTAGGTCATTTGTACCTTGAGGTTGTTCTTAAATTTCTTCACCTCTCTCATCTTGTTTGTCTTCTTGTTCCTCATCCTCTTGATTTGTTGAATCTTTCAGAGTGATCTCCTTCATTCCTTCTATTAGAGGATCTGCATCATCAACACCCTCATTCTTCCTTGAAGGAAGATCGTTAGATTCATCAAAAACAACATGAATGGACTCCTCTACTACTAAAGTTCTTTTGTTAAAAACTCTAAAAGCTTTACTAGTGGAGGAGTAACCAAGAAAGATTGCTTCATCTGATTTTGCATCAAATTTACCAAGTCTTTCTTTACCATTATTTAACACAAAACATCGACAACCAAAAATATGAAAATATGCAATATTTGGTTTTCTTTCTTTCCAAAGTTCATAGGGGGTTTTCTTTAAAATTTGTCTAATCAAAGCACAATTTAAAATGTAACATACTATGTTAATTACTTCCGCCCAAAAATATCTTGGAAGGTTACTTTCACAAAGCATGGTACGGGCCATTTCTTCTAAGGTTCTGTTTTTCCTTTCAACTACCCCATTTTGTTGGGGTGTCCTAGGAGCAGAGAAGTTATGGCCAATTTCATTTTCATCACAAAAATTTTCAAAGTCTTGATTTTCAAATTCAGTTCCATGATCGCTTCGAATATTTTGAATTGAAAAACCTTTTTCATTAGTGACTTTTTGGTAAAATTTAGTGAAAATATGAAAAGTTTCATCTTTGTGTGCTAAAAAAAAAACCCAAGTAAAACGAGAGTAATCATCTATAATTACAAAACTATATCGTTTTCCTCCTAGACTAGTGGTTCTAGTTGGTCCAAATAAGTCCATATGCAAAAGCTCTAAAGGTCTAGAAGTTGAAACAATATTTTTGGATTTAAATGAAATTCTTGTTTGTTTATCCAGTTGGCATGCATCACAAATTCTATCTTTTTCAAAATTTAGTTTAGACAAGCCAAGAACTAATTCTTTCTTAATTAATTTTGAAAGAGAATGCATGCTAATGTGTGCAAGTCTACGATGCCAAAGCCAACTAGTCTCATTAACTTTAGCATTCAAGGATACTAGGCATTGCATGTTTATTTTGGCTAAATCATTTAAATCTACCATGTAAACATTGCCATGTCTATATCCAATAAATTTAATGCCATCATTAATAGGACTAGTTACAATGCACACAGACGATTCAAAAACAACTTTATATCCTTTATCACAAAATTGACTAATGCTTAGTAAATTATGCTTTAAACCATTAACTAACAAAATATTTTCAATGTATTTGGAGGGAGTGATACTAATGTTACCTATCCCGATGATCTTTCCTTTGCCATTGTCTCCAAAGGTGACCATCCCTCCATCCTTAGCATCAAGCGTGATGAATTGTGATTCATCACCAGTCATGTGTCTCGAGCATCCACTGTCAAGATACCATTTCCTGTTTCCTCCTTGGGATGCTAGACACACCTGCAAGCAGAAGTCAAGTTTTTGTTTTAGGTACCCAAGCTTTCTTGGGTCCTTTTTGGTTAGTCATAATGGTTCCTTTTGGAACCCATATTTTCTTTATAGTTGAGTTTGCAGATTTGTTAAAAAGGCAAGTGTATGACTTATGTCCTACTCTACCACATTTGAAACAAGTAATATTGGTAGACTTGTTACTTAAAGAGTTTACATAAATATTTTTCAGATATTTTTGTTTCTTCAAGGGGTTATAGCCAAGCCCAGCCTTATCATATACGGCCTTTTGATTATCAAGAATCATATTGAGTTTGTTTGAACTTAAGGTGAACTTATCTACTATTGGTTTCAGCTTGGCAATTTCATTCTTTAAGCTTTAATTTTCTTGAAGCAAGGTGGATTTTTCAATTGAAAAGTTTTCAGCTTGTTTCAGTAAGGATTGATTTTTCAATTTTAGCTCTTTGTTCTTCATCCCTAGTTTCTTTAATTCATCAACTAAATCATAGAATGCTTCATGCAATTCTTCAAATGTAAAGTCACTAGGGGTTTCGGAAATTACCTCATTTTCGTGTGCCATAAGGCATAGGTTGGCTTGTTCGGTTGACGTTTCCTCATCAGAGCTTGAGTCATCACTCGCACTCCATGTCGCCATCATGGCCTTCTTCTTGAACTTCTTGGGACCTTTCTTCAGTTGTGGACATTTGGATTTGAAGTGTCCCGGCTTCTTGCACTCGTAGCAGATAAGGGTTGGTCTTTTTCTTTTTCTTTGCTTTGTTCCCCTTTTATGAATGGCCTCTTCCTCATCCCCTGTTTCTTTTTCCTCAAAAATTTTTTGAATCTTCGGGTGATGAGAGCCATCTCTTCATCCTGTTCTTCATCTTCAGTGTCATCAGTTTCTTCATCAGGAGGAGCTGTGGATTTGAGGGCAATGGTTCTTTTCTTTTTGACTTCTTTCTCTTGATGTTGCTTCATGCTTAGCTCATGAGTCATCAAAGATCCAAGAAGCTCTTCTAGAGGTAGAGTGTTTAAGTCCTTGGCTTCTTGGATGGCAGTCACTTTGGCTTCCCAAGTTCTTGGCAAGGACCTGAGAATCTTTCTTACAAGCTCACTGTTAGTATAGGACTTACCAAGACTCTTTAAACCATTAATGATATCAGTAAAATGAGTAAACATTACAGTTATGGACTCATCATGCTCCATTTTAAACAATTCATATTTATGCACAAGCATGTTTATTTTAGACTCTTTTACTTGATTGGTTCCCTCATGGGTTCCTTCTAACCTATCCCATATTTCTTTAGCAGATGAACAAGTAGAAATACGATTAAATTCGTTTGCATCAAGAGCACAATAAAGTACATTCATTGCTTTAGCATTTAATTGGGCCATCTTCTTATCAACCTCATCTCATTCTTTCTCGGGTTTGGTTGATTCCTCACCATCTATAATTTTAGTGGGTGTGTGAGGACCGTTCACTATGATACTCCACATATCATAGTCGAGTGCTTGTATGAATATTTTCATCCGAGCTTTCCAATAGGTGTAATTAGACCCATTGAAAAGTGGAGATCGGTTGGTGGATTGCCCCTCGGCTAGAGAAGTACCGACGTGGGTTGCCATAGATCTTTGGCTCTTTGATTGTTTAGATCAAAGACGGGCTAGGGCACCGGGCTCTGATACCACTTGTTGCCCAGCTATGTAACCCAAGAGGGGGGGTGAATTGGGTTTCTAAAAATTTTGAACTTAACTAATGACTTATGAAGAATGTTTGTCAATAGCTAAATGAATGAGGAGAATAACCTTAATTTAAGATTAATTGCTAAAAGCAAGAATGCAAAAAAATAATGAAGAGTTAAAGAGAAGCAATTATGCACACCACAAATAAAAAGATTTATAGTGGTTCGGTGCCAACCTTGCACCTACATCCACTCTCCAAGCTCCTACTTGAGAATTTCAATCCACTAAACTTGTATTCAACCCGAATACAAACATCAGAAACTCCGACACTAGCTATCCCAAGCTAGTCCACTTATTTTCCGGGTACAAGCCAACCCAATACACTCCGATTCCAGGTTCGGATCAACCTTCCCTTTTTTGGAATCCCTCCAAAACAAAAATAATCACTCAAAATGAGTAAAATAATTTATAGCACAAATAAGTACAAGAAAAGGTCCTTTAATGAGTGAATATAACTTTAAATACACTTTACTCAAGAGAAGAAGCCCCTTTTTGGATTTCCTCAAAGTGGATGGAGAATTGATTGAGAGCTTGAGGAGTTGGTGAGCTTGGATTGATGGCTTCTTGAAAGCTTTAAATGAGCTCTTGATTAGGGCTGAAAAGTTGGCTTGAGAAACCCTTTCTCTTTTGAATGCTCTTGAATACTCTCTTGAATGCTCTTCTTTTTCTTTTCAATCTCTTGCTTTTTTCTCTTGTGTTTCCCACCTTTTGAATCCTTTTATAGCTTTAAGAAATAGAGAAAAATATTCTAGGCTGAAAAAGAGCCGTTAGACCATATTAAATGAGCATTAAAAGCACTTAAAATGGGTTAAAAACTAGCCGTTGCGGAAAAATCCCATCACAGGGGTCGACTCATGAGTCGACTCATGCCTCAGGGGTCGACTCATGAGTCGACCTCTGTTGAAGAAACCAGAAAACAGGATTCTGTAATTTTTGGCCTAAAACTGCAGGGGTCGACTCATGAGTCGACTCATGCCTTGAGAGTCGACTCATGAGTCGACTCACATGTTGTGCCAAGCCAAAAATTCTGCGTGCCAAACTGCTCATTGTGCCATGAGCTGACTCATGGGTCGACTCATGGATTTCAAACATGCATAACTTCAAAAATACAAGTTCAAAAATAATGAAATTTTTGCCAATAGATCACAAATCTTTTGTTCTACCAAATGATACTATTAAATCAGGGTTTTGGTAAAATTATGATTTTGCCCCTGAAGAGCACAAAGACTTTTTCAAATAAAAAATATTGGTGCCCCTTCAACTGCTTTGTAATCATCAAAATCAATCTAGGGAGCAACAAGGATTATGCGATAAATCTTCTTTTATCGATCAAAGTAGTCCTAAAGACTTCATCACAATACAGGAGTTCGTTAGAAGATGTAATCTTATGATGAAAAAGACCAAATAACTTTTATTATTGATCAATTCGTATACATTTATAATTAGTACAATCGTCAAACGATTACTTTAGGACATATTTTTCAACAACTCTCACTTGGATTAAAGCTAATCAGTATAGTATCATATATCCATCTTTGATTTATTATCTTAGACCTTCTAGATATAGAGGCTTTAGTAAATGGATTGGTCAGGTTCTCCTTTTCGTCGATCTTCTAAAGTTCAACATCATCTTAACAGATTTTTCGAATAAGATGGTAGCGATGCAAAAATGCTTGGTAAGCTAATAGGACTTTGGCTCCTTGGCATGAGTTATGGCTCCGATGCTGTACAATATAGTAGAACCATCATTGGAAGGTGCCACTCCTAGCTTGCCAGTGAACCTGTATAACCATATAGCTTTCTTGCAAGCATCGGATGCTGCAATATATTCTGCCTCGTAATTGAGTTGGCTATTTTGCTCTGCTTAAAACTTTTCCAGCAGATTGCTACATTATCTAGGGTAAAGATGTATTCCGACATATTTTTACTATTATTATGTCCAACTAAAAATTGAAGTCATACTCTACAAGTTTTAAGTCAGATTCTTTATAATTGAGTTATCAGTCCTTTGTATTTCTCAAATATTTAAGGATGACCTATCAGTGATTCTCATCTGAATCTTGCAAGTATCCACTCACCACCATAGCAAGTATACTATATCCTGTTTCATATATGATATATATGATAGAATAAATTTTACTCATAAACACTCTATGTATGTAGACTAGGATAACCTAAGCAGCCTCTTAGATCTACCTTTGTAGATCTTCATCCCTAGGATGAGGGATGCTTTTCTCAAATTTTTTTATAGAGAATAATAATAATATCAAAACCTTTATCTCTATAATGTAAGGAATGTCATTCTCAATTAAGAGAATTTCATTCACATATAAAACAAGAAATATACTTATAGAACTATTAATTCATTTGTATTTGCAGCGTTCATTTTTGTTCTCAACGAAGCCATGCATTTTGATTACTTATCAAAATGTATGTTCTAACTCCAAAATATTTAGCATTGCCATAGGAGAAAATGCATGTTCCAACTTCAATTCATTTGTTGGATGTACTTGATGTTGTCATGTTAATGGTTGGACTTAATCAAGATTTTTAGTAAAGGCGCTACATGTCTACTAAAGAGATGTCAGGGGCAAAACCTAATTGCTAAAAATTATTTGGTGAAACAATTGATTAAGAACCTATCCATGGATGCATTAGGGTTGGTCGAGCCACACTCGGGTCCGAATGCAGTTGTGTGGATTCTAGTACCTGCTTAGGGATTAATGTAATTCCTTGAATTAGAGATAGAGGCTACCAATTCATATAAAATAGTGAAAGAATTTTTAGACTAAAGTCCATATCTTTAGGGTTAAAATAATTCATATACTAATAGATTTTTAGTTTACTTTTTATCTATGGCCAACACATTATCACTCTAATCGCTTTTGGATAGCGACAAGCTTACCGGATCAAATTTTGATAGCTGGTATCGAAAGCTTAAGATCATCCTGGAGCATGAAAGGATCTTGGATGTGCTTATAGATCCCACACCCGAAGAACCTACTGCCAACGCATCCCTTGCTGTGAGAGATACTTATATGAAGTGGCTCAATGGCCGCATTATAGTATGTTGCATCATGAGGGCAGCCATGAATGACGAACTTAGCCATAAGTTTGAGGATGCATAACCCAAGGAGATGATTCAATTGTGGAATGAGTCCTTCGGTACCCCTAAGGATGTTGAGAGACATAAAACCTCTTGCACTGTGTTCAATGCCCGTATTCAAGAAGGAGCATCTGTCACAGATCATGTATTGTACATGATCGAGCAGATAGAACGTTTGAGCAAATTTGGTTTCCATTGCATGAATAGTTGTGAAAGAAGAGTGCCCTACAAGCCAATCGTATAATGATGCGATGAGATTTTTTTTTGTAAATTTTTAACTCATATAGTGATATTTTTTATTTGATAATAAAATGAAGCACTTGATTCATCATTTTAGCTACATCTTATTATATTTAAGATTATGATGAATCCCAAAGATTAGGGTCATGATTTTGGAGATATGAATGGGTCATGGCTGTGAGACCTAAAATCCTAAAATCTTAATCTTAAATATTTCTGATCATGGGAACATTGAGTCAGAAATCAATATTTCGAAAAGACTGACACATCCTATGTATGTTCGATGGAGAGGGTGGCTAATCTCACTAGCCACTTGTGTGGAGACACTAATACAAGGACATGGGTGCTCATTTAGAAATGAGTCCACTGAATTAACTCGCTAACAAAAAATACCTTATGGAAGCCTTGCATGTCAAAAGATGGTTCTCTAAGTGAGAGTTGTGCAAGTAACCCTTAGATCTGAGATCACCATGAAATCTTATGCACATGAACCCATATTTTGGGTCATATCCAAGTATGGCATTAAGACATGTACGGGATGTTCTGAATATGGTGGAGTGTGTATGAAGGTTGTGAGTGGGTTAACATGGAATCGATCACTCTTAGTAAAAAGAGATGTCATCCTGTGAATTTTCATCACTAAGATGACTCGAAAAAATCTTTTGGCCAAAAGTGGGATGTGAAGGAAAGATATGCAGTACTATACATATAATTTTAAAAATTTATGCAGTGAAACTATTAGATTAAATGATTTAATCTAATTTACATACATAAAATCTAATCTAGACTACCATGCCAAGACCTATAATATGATTTCACATGCACATAAGGTCTGAAAATAAAACTTGCATCGATCTAATCGATGCTACAATCTAGATCTAACCCTTAGATCTATCAAAAATGATCAAGTAAGTTCAGAAACAATTATCGAACCATATGTTAATGATCTCTTCTAGTCCAACACTTAGATAGGTGCTCCTTCAAGTTGCTCACAGTCACACAAAATCATCCGACCTCTATAGAACGTCCACACGAAGACCGATGCAGATCAGGCTCCTTAAAAGTACTAGCTTGCAAGGATCTTCGAGGCTGATTTCTCCCTTCTTCAAAAATCTTGGACCCTCCAAAGGAAGAAAATATCTAAAGGAGGAAGAGGAAGAGAGAGAGCTCTGGTAGAAAATTAAAACAAGCAAGGAACTCAAGATGGGGCATCCACAATTGGAGACCCCTTTATATAACAAGGGGCTAGGGTTTTGGTCAAAAGGGAGGGTGCCAATATCTCCATGCCAAGAACAATTTTTGGCATCCCAAAAATTTTAGAAAAAGGTAGTTGGCATGTGGAGGAAATCTAGTATCTCTCACACCCAAAAATTTTTCAAAGAAATTTAGTAAAAAATCAATAGGTACCACCTTTCTTTCCAAACTTGAAAAATCTCTTTCCTTCTTATCTCCTTATCTCTAATTCGGATCGCATTCAAATTAGGTGGAGATAAGATCATGACTAATCATGCTTTTCCACCTACCCTTACTGGGCCCTCTCTCATCATACCAAAAATCTCAAGCCAAAACTAATTTGGTGTTGAGAACAAGAGGCATGGGTCCAGGGTGGCATAAGAGACAAGGATAGAGTCCCTGTCGATTGGGACTCTTCATTTTCAATTTGATTCTAAGCCAAATCAAATTTGGTTGGAACCCAATGATAAAAATAAACCTAATCTAATTAGGAGCTCAATCATCTCAATAAATTCTTAACCCAATTAGGAATTAGCTGAGTCCAAATCTCGATCAAATCAGGATTAAAATTTTCTTTCAATTAGGCTTGATCAAATCAAACCCAATCTAAGTCAAAATGAATCCAATTCAATTAGACTTGATCCAAAGCTCTTTGCTCAATTAAATTGAGTCAATTAGAAATTTAATTAATAATAAATATTCTATTAATAGTAGAATCTCAGTTCAATGGGACTCTCCTTCAGAGTCCCAGTCCAATGGGACTCTTCACAGAGTCACAATCCAATTGGACTCTTCAGCCATCAGATCAGACCGTATCTTCTAATGTGTGTAATCCCATAGGTTTGAACCTAAGTCGATAGCATAAGAATATTTTTTATACAAATTAGTGTAACTCGATATCTGGATAGACTGAAAGATTGCAAAGCAACATTCTAGAACCTACTGACATATGGTTACCGTATAATTCATCCCTTTGATTCTAATGCTCAAGGTGACCTAGGGTTTGACTGTCAATCCGAATATAGTCGATCACATTATATTTCAACCTTTCAAATCTATCATATGAATTATCCTGATCAAAATTTTATTAAATTGAAATACACTGATGCATATCTCCTACTTATTGAGAGGCGCAATTTCATCTTGACACACACACCGACTTGATAAGTACTTGACTGCACCTAGTAACTTTCTGTCATTGAATTAAAAATTTAGATGATCTGGTACTAAAATATAGTGAGTTGCTTACAAGTCATAATGGTGATCTCAGGTCTGAGGGATACTTATACCCATACCCTTCATGAGTTACTCTTGATAGCAAAGTGCTCGACAAATGATCACGTTCGATGCGAATGTACTCCTATATTCCACCTGTATGCCATACCAATGTCTCCATACTTTTTTGTTAAGAGGATAACCAACCTATATGACACACAATGATCTATACTCGATATTACTCTCATCCTATTAACAGCATATTATTTGGTCGCGAACACTTTTAAGGACTAAAGGATAAATCCTCTTTTATCGATTAATTATAGTCCTAAGAACTTCATCACAACATAGGAGTTCAAATAAGATGGACCAAGTATGATGAAAAAACTAAATAACTTTTATTAATAAAAATTTATATATATTTATAAATATAAGTACAATCATCAACAGACTGACGATTGACTTTGGGACATATTTTCTAACAACTCTCACTTGGACTAAAGTCAATTGGTACAGTATCATATATCCATCTTCGACTTGTGATCATTGAACTCCTTGATTCCAAAAGCTTTAGTAAATAGTTCAGCTAAGTTTTCTTTTCGTCGATCTTCTGAAGGTCGATGTCACCTCTCAAATAAGGTGGTAGCGATGCAGAATATGCTTGATGTACTGATGGAATTTTGGCTCCTTGGCTTGAGTTATGACTCCAGTGTTGTTACAGTATAACAGGATAGGGCCATGGATGGAAGGTGCTACTCTGAGCTCACGATGAACTTTTACAACCATACAACTTCCTTCACAACATCAGATACCGTGATATACTCCGCTTCACAAACAGAGTCAGCCATAGTGTGCTATTTGAAATTTTTTCAGCAGATTGCTCCACCATTCAAGGTAAAAATATATCCCAACACACTCTTGTTATCATCATGGTCAGATTGAAGGCTGGAGTCGGTGAACTCCATTAGTTTCAAGTCAGTTTCACCATAAACAAGCCACTGGTCCTTAGTATTTCTTAAATACTTAAGAATGATCTTTACGACCTTCCAGTGGTTCTCTCTCGGATTAGATTGGTATCTACTCACTACCCCTAATGAGTATGCCACGTCTGATCTTGTACATGTCATGACGTACATTATAGAATCCACTGCCGAAGCGTATAGAACTCTACTCATATGCTCTCTCTCTTGAGGAGTTGTTGGACAATCCTTTTTCGAAAGAGAAATTTCATGGCCTATCGAAAGATAGCATTTTTGAAATTCTCCATACTGAACCATTTTAGCATGGTATCTATGTATGTAGATTGGGAGAGCTCGAGCAGCCTCTTAGATCTATCTCTATAGATCTTCATCCCTATGATTAGACTGCTTCTTCTAGATCTTTTATGGAGAATTATGACGACAGCCATACTTTTATTCCCTGTAATACAAGGACATCATTTATGATTAAGAGAATGTCATCTATATACAAAATAAGAAATACAATTACTGAACCATTAGCCCACTTATATATGCAAGGTTTCTCTCTGTTCTTAATGAAGCTATACATTCTGATCACTTTATCAAAATGTATGTTCTAACTCCGAGATGCTTGCTTCAATCCATAAATGGATCTTTGAAGCTTGCACACCTTGGACTCATCTGTGGATGTAAACTCTTTAGGTTGTATCATATACACCTCTTCATTCAGCTCTCCATTTAAGAAAGCTGTCCTCACATCCATTTGCCAGACTTCATAGTCCAGTTATGCTGTTATCAGAAGCATGATCCGAATGAACTTTGAGCATTGCTACAGGAGAAAATATCTCATCATAGTCAATACCATAATGCTGATGATACCTCTTGGTAACCAGACGGGCTTTATAGGTCTCCACCTTCTCGTCTGCACCTTTTTTTCTTTTGAAGATTCATTTACATCCTATGGATTTTGTCCCTTCAGGTGGATCAACTAATGTCCATACATCGTTGATCTTCATGGACTCCATTTTGGATTTCATGACTTTAAGCAATTTCTCAGAGTCAGACCTCTGCATCGCATCCATATAAATAATTGGATCCTCATTATTTTCATTGAGCTCAACAGGATCTCCATCCTGGACTAAGAAACCTAAGTATCTATCTGGTTGATGTGGTACTCTATCGGATCATCTTAAGAATGTTTGTATATTGGGCTTCAGGTTTGATCTTATCAAATTTGATTCAGATTCAATCATTGGTGTTGGTTCTTCTACCTGTCGAACTTCATCAAGCTCAATTTTAGAGCACTTATTCCTTCACTAAGGAACTCTGTTTCCAAAAAATATGTCTTACTACTGACAAATACTTTTTGTTCAGCAGGAAGGTACAAGTAATATCCTCTTATTTTCTTAGGGTACCTATGAAATTACACTTATCGCATCTAGGTCTGAGCTTGTCGGTTTGTAATCATTTAATATAAGCCAGACATTCCTAGACTTTAAAGTAAGTGAGGTTCGGCCTACGCCCTGATCATATCTTATATGGTGTTTTACTAATTAACTTGCTCAGAACATTATTGAGCACAAAACAAGCTGTCTCAAATGCATATCTCCAAAAGAAGATCGACAAACTTGCAAACCTCATCATGGACCGAACCATGTCCAACAAGATTCGATTCCTTCTTTCTGAGACACCATTATACTGTAGTGTCTTTGGAGGGATCCATTGTGAGAGAATCCTATTCTCTTTTAGATATATCAAAAATTACTGGAAAGATATTCACCCCCTTGGTCAGACCGAAGAGTTTTAATATTTTTTTCAGTTTGTTTTTCTACTTCAATACGGAATTGTTTGAACATTTCAAATAATTCAAACGTGTGTTTCATCAAGTAGACATACCTATCTAGATAGATCATCTGTGAATGTAATGAAATAGCTATACCCTCCTCTAGCACTAATTTCATAGATCTACATACATCAGTATGTATTAGACCTAAAACTTCACTAGCTCATTTACCTTTTTCAATAAAAGGTGACTTAGTCATCTTCCCATGAAGATAAGACTCATGGATCGATAATGATTCACAATCATTGATATTGAGGATATCCTCTTGTTCTAACCTATTTATCCTACTTTTGTTAATGTGACCGAGCCTACAATGTCAAAGGTAGGCATCTACAACATTATCTAACTTTGAACATTTATTTGGAGTGTACATTACACTCACAGACTGTGATAAAACATAGATGCCATTTCTTAATTATCCTTACATTATTGTAACATCATTCATAATAATATCACAATAATCATTCTTTATTGATAAACTATAACCATCTTTGGCCAAAAGATCAACAGAGATTATATTCATCAAGAAAGATGGATAATAGTGATAATTACTTAAAATGACACTATTAGACTTGAAAACTAGGTCGACGATTACTAAAGTCAAGATTGAAACTTGACTTCCATCTTTCACATTTAGGAATCCCTCATCATTCTTAAATTTTCTACTAACTTGAAGTCCTTGCAATGAATTGCATATATGAATTAGACTTTTGGTATCCAATACTTGGTAGTAGTGTCACATATAGAAAAATTACAAGGCATTATCATATAAGCACCTTGACCAGCAACTAATTGCTCATTTCTCTTTAGTCTATTTGGGTCATAGTTTGCTTGACTCAGTTCAATCCTAAACTTTTAACTAGATTAAGCTCAAGACCAATATTCAATGTCTAATTCTGGCTATCAAAGTTGGGTCCAATAAGCTCATCACTGTCAAATAGTGAGTGGAGCGATAAATTGCTAGCCATTTCTGAAAAGAAAGAAAAACATAGACTTAATTAGTGTTGGTGCAAAAATCTGCTCGCGCCGGGGAAGCTGGAGTCGGAAAAGTCACGGTCGCCGTCGGGACTTGCAAGAGAAGTCTAAATCGGAGGTGAGGTTGCTCCGGTAAGACCCTCCGACGCTCAAGTCAGTTCTCTGCCTCAACAAGAATGGAGCGCTCGAACGGAGAATTTAGCAGAGTTTTGAGATAAGAAATGAGCTTATGAAATAACGTATCTGGGTCCCCCTTTTTATAGGCGGGGAGGTAACGGATTGATGACGATATCTGTAACCGTCTGGCAGTGGGCTGCCCAGGTCAGGCGGAGTTTACTGCGAAGAGTAGTGGAGTGGACCCATGGCTATCACTGGGGCGTGCCACGTGGAGTCTGCCGCATGAAGAGGGGCGGCGTTTGTTGTCGTGACTTGCCAGCGGATGGGAGAATCGCCGGTATCCGTTGCAGGAGGTGGAGCAGGATCGCGGCCATTTATCGTGGCCTGTCAGGTAGTAATGGAGCTGCGTGGGATCCGTCGTAGGGAGTGGAGCAGTGCTGCGATCGTTACTGCGGCCTGTCAGGGAGTGGTGGAGCTGGCGGAATCTACCGCAGGAAGTGTAGCAGAGTCATGGCCGTGATTGTGGCCTGGGAGTGCAGATCTGTCGGCTGAAGTTCGACAGTGGTCGGAGTCTGGCCCCACGTTGGGGTCCGGGCGGAGTCGTCCTTGCGGTTGGGGTATGGGTGGACCCGGCTCCCGTGGGAGTCCGGGTGGAATCCCCTGCAATCAAAATCAGATGCAAAGTCCGGCTCCGTAGGAGTTCGGACAAGGCTTACCGGCAGCTGATGTTGAGGACGGAGCCCGGCTCCCGTAGGAGTCCGGGCGGAGTCCACTTGCGGTTGAAGTTGTTGGCAGAGTCTGGCTCTCGTAGGAGTCCGGACGGAGTCGGCTTGCAGCTACTGGAGGTGAGGATGAAGCCCAGCTCCCGTAGGAGTCCTGGCGGAGTCCGCTTGCGGTTGACGTTGTTGGGGAGTCCGGCTCCCGTAGGAGTCCGGACGGAGTCTGCTTGCAGCTGCTGGAGTTGAGGACGAAGCCCGGCTCCCGTAGGAGTCCGGGCGGAGTCTCCCTGCAACTAAAGCCAAAGGAGAGGTCCGGCTCCCGTAGGAGTCCGGACGGGATTTACCAGCGGTCGATGTTGAGGATGGAGTCCGGCTCCCATAGGAGTCCGAGCAGAGTCCACTTGCGATTGTAGTTGTTGGCGGAGTCCGACTCCCGTAGGAGTCCGGACGAAGTCTGCTTGCAGCTGCTGGAGTTGAGGACGAAGCCCGGCTCCCGTAGGAGTCCGGGCGGAGTCCGCTTGCGGTTGACGTTGTTGGCGGATTCCGGCTCCCGTAGGAGTCCGGACGGAGTCGGCTTGCAGCTGCTGGAGTTGAGGACGAAGCCCGGCTCCCGTAGGAGTCCGGGCAGAATCTGCTTGCGGTTGACGTTGTTGGCGGAGTCCGGCTCCCGTAGGAGTTTGGGCGGACCTCCCGGAGCCGATTTCGCTGAGGACTTCGGCTGTGGGTATTTTATACCCAACACCAGTCCCCCTACTTTCGAGTTTGAATTTCAAACGAAGGAAGTACAGAGAGAGAGATGGGCACAGCCGAAGCCGTCCCTTCGAATCCTGCTCACTGCCGCCCCCAGATATTTTAGCATTAAATGTGCGCGTGCCGGAGTCTTTTCGAATTGGAGCGGTACGAGGGGACGCTTCAAAATTCCCATAGGTACACTGGCCTAGGTATGATGCAATTATGATCCTGCCAACCGTCAGCCGCTTTTAGCCACCTGCCAGGGGGAGTGGGACACGTGTCAGATACGGACTGGCCTGGGGGATTCGCGATCATTATGGCATCGGATCCCAGGGTTTATTTAAACCCGTCCTCCCACCTTTAGACGTCCTACTCCGTTCCTGAGTTCTCACCAGCGTCTGCCTTCTCTTCGAGAGCCCTGTTTCAGTGAGTGTCTTCTCGAGCCGTAGGCGTCTCCTGTTTTCGTCCCTCAGGTCCCTCAGAGTGATATAGGTTAGTTCCAGCACCGCCAACCTTCTTCTCACCACCTAGGGACTTCTTTTCTGTCATTATTTTTCTTGCATCCCTCCGAGTTAGTCTGTGGTCTCTTGTTCCCCCTTCTGTCCATCTTCTTAGGGTCCTTTAGAGTCCCCCTTCGAAACTACTCAAGATGTCCTCTGGCTCTTCTGCTCCCTGCAGTTCTGAGAGCTCTTCTGCCTCAAACCCCCAGGTCCCTGTCTCTATAGACGAACCTGCATCTGGGGCTGGGCCCCGCCCGGCTTTCGCGCCGGGCACCATTCCGTGTTCCTTGACCTCGGAGGAACTCCTTCTGATAAGAGTTCAATATGGAGTTCCTCCGGAGTATGACTTGGAGTTGCCAGGCCCTTCTGACCGGGCCAGCACTCCCCCACCCGATCGCTTCTGTTTGTACCAAGAAGCATTTCATGCCGGACTCCGGCTTCCGCTTCCTTCCTTTGTCGTTGCCCTCTTCCGCTTCCTAGACATCTTCTTGACTTCCGTGGCCCCGAATTCTTTTAGGTTCTTGATAGGATTTCTCTCCCTCTGCCACGTAGTTGAGGTCCAGCCGTCGCTCTCCTTGTTTAGGCACTTCTATACCTTCAAGCGCCATCCTTCGGCGAAGGACTGGTGGTACTTTTCCCCCCAGTTCGGTAAGAAGGGGTTGCTGAAAGGCGCCCCTTCTTCGATCCACAATTGGAAGGAGAAATTCCTCTTCGTCCACTGCCCGACCCTGAGACTGAGCCTGCCCCCTTGGGGCTCTCTGAGGGATTCTGTCCGCCAGGCTCCCAGCCTGGGGAGGATGACCTCCAGGCCGTCCAGAAGCTTCTAGCTTATTCCGCTCCTTCCCTTCCCAATCTTCTGAGGGAGCAGTTTCTTTTCAACATCAGCCTGAGTCCTCAGGATCCAGCGAGTATTCATCTTATCTTTTCTTTTCTTGCCTTTCTTCTCTTCTTCTCTTTACCTCTTCTTCCTTCTCTCTCTCTTTCTTCTTTTCTTCTTTTCTCTTTTTTTCTTTCTTTTTTTTTTTTTTTTGACTTCTGATTCTTGATTGATTGGTGTTGCTTCTTTTTCTCCTTTTTCTTCTCTTTTTTAGGAATGGACGTCGAAGCAGCGCGGTTGCTTTCCAGGGGCATGAGGGCTCATAAGAGAAAGGGCGCTGCGACCTCCGGATCGGCGAAGAGGGCCAGGGCGGAGGAGACGAACTTGGCTGCGCCCGTCCAGGTGGCCCCAGCCATCGACATTCCCTCGGATGCCGAGCCAGCGGCTCCCCGGGCCTCCTCAAGGAGCCCACCGATCGAGGCCCCCGCTCTGGGGGTTCGCTCCACGGAGGCGCCCGCCGGGGGAGGAGGAGGAAATCGGTGGCCCGCAGGGCGAGTAGCCACCAAACTACTGCAGACGAGTCCCTCTGCTCCGAGGAGGGGTCGGAGAATCCCTTCAATGATAGGGACCTGATCAGGCGGCTGATCGACGGCTGCATTCTGTCTGACGTCATGGAAAGGATCGACCGCGCCGATCCTGAGCAGCGGGCTTGGGACTCTTTGGGGTCCTTCCTTGAGGTACGCGGATCTTTATTTACACAGCTACTTGGCCTTTGTTCTCATTCCCCAGCCACCCTTGCAGATTGGGCACCAGCTCTTCGCCTATATCGAGGCGGTGAGCCGCGCGAGGAGGGACATCCTCCAGGCGGAGGAACGCTGCCAGGCCGAGGTTGCTTGCCTCCAAGCAAAGACGGCTGAAGTAGCCACCCTCCAGGAGGCCCTAGAAAGGGAGAAGCAAGCCCGGGAGGAGGAGAGGCAGATCTTGGAGGAATCGGCGAGGAAGGCGGAGGCCGAGGTCGCCCACTTGGTCGAGCAAACTCCGGTCCTGGTCTCGGAGGCCAGAGCCCTTGCGGTGGAGGCATTCAAGGCCTCCGCAGAGATGAGGGACCTGAATGTCCAATTCGGCCAGGAAGCGTTCATCAAGGGGTTCGAGCTCTGCCAAGAGAAGGTAGCCAGAAAATTCCCCGAGCTCGACCTCGCTTCCTTGGCGAGGAGTCTGAAGACGAGGCCGGTCCCTCGTCAGCCACCATTACTGTCGTAGCCCCCGCACCGAGTTCTCCACCCCCCCCCCTGAGGTCTGAGACCACCGATCTTGTACCTTCATCTCGTCACGATTTTTCTTTTCCGTTTGTCTTTAAAAATCATTCAATCAATAAAGTTGAATTTCTTGTTGCGGACGGCTTCTCTTTCCTCCTCCCTCTTCTCTCTGTTTTTCTTCCTGCAATGAATCGTTCTTTGATGCCTTTACCTTCCGATGGCAGTGTCCTGCAGAAGCACTCCCCCTGCCCTTGGGGGTCCTGCTGAAATTGACGATCCAGCGGTTGAAAAAGGAGGTCCTTCACCTGACGAAGAAGTTAAAGAAGACGGAAGCCGAGCTCCGCAAATCGAGAGAAGGTCACTCTGAAGCCGCCGCTGAGGCCGCCCACTTTCAGAGTCTCCATGTGAAGGGGATCATGAAGTATAGCCGGAGGAAGGCGAACTTCGCAAAGGAGCTCGAGGAATGCAAGAAGAGCTCCAGCGACTGGATTTGGGCCCAGGCCGCCAGGATCAGCACCCTCAAGGTGGAACTGTCAGCTGCGAAGGGGAAGATCGGCCAACTGGAGGGAAATTCATCCCGGCTCTTGGCTCGGGTCGACGATGACCAGAGGTGGTCGCAGAAGGTTTCCGACCTTCAGCAGCAGCTTCAGGATGCCGAGGTGGGCCACGACGTGCAACGGGCTAGCTGCGCAGGCAGGTGGAAGAATACAAAGGGAGATTCAGGATGGCAGCCGACGAAGTCGTCCGTCTCCAGAGACAGCTGGCTAGCAGGGCACAGCTTACTTCTGCCCAAGATTCTGAAGAGCTTCAAGCCCTAAGGGGCACCGTTGAGGGGATTTCTGTCTTCCTCAGGGAAAAGACAGTCGAGCTGCAACAAGTGAAGATCCAACTGGCACTCGAGCGGCGGGCCGTCGCGGACGCGGAGGCGGAGTCCGATGTTTTGAGGAAGAGGCATCGAGAGGCGGAGGCTGAGAGCCAGCAACTTCGTCGGGCGCTCCAGGACGCGCTGCGGAAGAGGGATGAGCTAGAAGAAGAAATTGAGAATCTGAGGCAGTCCTGGTTGAGGGACGGAATAGATAACTCTAGGTCAGAGGGAGCAGGGCCTCCTTAGAGCTCTTTTTGTCTTTCTGTCTTGTCATGTAGTTACTTTCTTTTTGTCGTTTTGCCCTTCTTTCCTTGGCCTTCCTGGCTTTGTAGTGTGTATATCGAAAATGGAATAAAAAGAGCATTTTGTGTTACCTCGTCCGCGCGTTGCACTAATATTACTGTCTGCTGGACCTTTCTTGTCATTTGACTTGCCTGATGTAGACATCGTTGGGGGGGGCTTTTTCCTTTCATCTGATCTTGTTAGGCGGCCGGGTTTTGCCACCATTAACCCTTGCTGCAGAAGTCGTGGATGGAGCCCGACTCCCGTAGGAGTCCGGTTGAAGTCTTCCTTGGCGTCGTGGATGGAACCTGGCTCCCGTAGGAGTCGGGTGAAGTCTTCCTTGGCGTCGTGGACGGAACCCGGCTCCCGTAGGAGTCCGGGTGAAGTCTTCCTTGACGTTGTGGATGGAATCCGGCTCCCGTAGGAGTCCGGGTGAAGTCTTCCTTGGCATTGTGGACGGAACCTGGCTCCCATAGGAGTCCGGGTGAAGTCTTCCTTGGCGTTGTGGATGGAACCCGGCTCCCGTAGGAGTCTGGGTGAAGTCTTCCTTGGCGTTGTGGACGGAACCCGGCTCCCGTAGGAGTCCGGGTGAAGTCTTCCTTGGCGTTGTGGACGGAACCCCGTAGGAGTCTGGGTGAAGTCTTCCTTGGCATCGTGGACGGAACCCGGCTCCCGTAGGAGTCCGGGTGAAGTGTTCCTTGGCGTTGTGGATGGAACCGGCTCCCATAGGAGTCCGGGTGAAGTCTTCCTTGGCATTGTGGACGGAACCCGACTCCCGTAGGAGTCCGGGTGAAGTCTTCCTTGGCATTGTGGACGGAACCCGACTCCCGTAGGAGTCCGGGTGAAGTCTTCCATGGCATTGTGGATGGAACCCGGCTCCCATAGGAGTCGGGTGAAGTCTTTCTTGGCGTCGTGGACGGAACCCGGCTCCCGTAGGAGTCCGGGCCTTCCCCTTTACTTGAGCCAGGGCGAGGTTCTCCTCCCGTTCCTGGCTTGGCTGTGGGGGCACGTTAGGGCTTGTAAGGCCTCTCCCCCCATCCGGTCTAAAAGAACCGGGCCTTCGACTTTGCTCATGTCAGGACGAGGTTCTCCTCCTATTCCTGACATGACTGTGGGGGCACATTAGGGCATTGTAAGGCCTCTCCCCCATCCGGTCTAAAAGAATCGGGCCTTTGACTTTGCTCATGTCAGGACGAGGTTCTCCTCCTGTTCCTGACATGACTGTGGGGGCACATTAGGGCGTTGTAAGGCCTCTCCCCTCATCCGATCTAAAAGAATCGGGCCTTTGACTTTGCTCATGTCAGGACGAGGTTCTCCTCCTGTTCCTGACATGGCTGTGGGGGCACATTAGGGCGTTGTAAGGCCTCTCCCTCCATCCGGTCTAAAAGAACCGGCCTTTGACTTTGCTCATGTCAGGACGAGGTTCTCCTCCTGTTCCTGACATGGCTGTGGGGGCACATTAGGGCGTTGTAAGGCCTCTCCCCCCATCCTGTCTAAAAGAACCGGGCCTTTGACTTTGTCTATGTCAGGATGAGGTTCTCCTCCTGTTCCTGACATAACTCTATTTTAAGTGTTCGGAGGGGTCGTTCCAGTCATAATAAATCCACGCCAGGTGGGAAGAGCACGTTAAGTAGAAAGAAAATTAGATTCAAGGTGAAATCGTAAGTGATACATTTACAGGTTTTTGAGCTCCACGGTCGCGGGTGGCCCGCTCCTCCTTGAGGCCCTCCGGTGATGGAGTCGATGGTCCCGATGGGAGGCCGTCCTCGGGTTGCTCCTCCCTTCTCGATGGTTCAGACTGTGGAAGGGCTCTTGGCCGGTCTCCTCTACCCTCAGGCCTACGGCGGATGAATCTGTCGAGTCGACCTCGCCGAATGAGCTCCTCGATCTCATCCTGGAGTTGGATGCATTCCTCTGTGTCGTGGCCGTAGTCGCGGTGGTAGAGGCAAAATTTGTTGGGGTTGCGCTTCTCGGGGTGTGTGCGCATCCTCTCCGGCCTAGGGAGCTGTTCCCTGACCTCCATCAGTACCTGGGCCTTCGAGGTGTTGAGAGGGGCGTAGCTGCGAAATCTCCCTGGTGGGGAACCCCGCCGAACCCCGCATTCGGGGCTTCTCTGCCTGCGCGCCCGGGGTGGAGTATGGGCGCGCTTATGCCCGGGAGGGGATCGAGAGCGCAGCCGGGCTTCCTTTGGCCTTTTCTCAACTACGGGTTTACCTGAATCTTCTGCTTGCCGCTCCCTCGCCGTCTCTTCATCCTTCATCTTGAAGGCTTCTTCCGCTCGGGCGTATCCCTCAGCCCGAGCCAGTAAATCAGCGAAATCCCTGGGATACTTCTTCTCTAGGGAGAAAAAAGATCATTCTTCTGAAGCCGCCCTTCAGGGCGGCCATGGCAACTGATTGGTCCAAGTTCCGGACCTCCAATGCCACGATGTTGAAGTGGTTGATGTAGGCCCGTATGGACTCCCCTTCCCTCTGCTTGATGTTGATGAGGGACTCCGAACCCTTCCAGGGGCGCCGGCTGCTGACAAAATGGGCCACAAATTGGTGGCTCTTTTGATCGAAGGAAAAGATGGTACCCGGTTTCAAAGCCGAGTACCAGTTCCTCGCTGCTCCCTTCAAAGTAGATGGGAAAGTCCGGCATAAGATGGCATCAAGAGCACCGTGAAGCAGCATCATCGTCCGGAAGGCCTCCAGATGATCAACCGGTCCGAAGTCCCGTCGTAGCTTTCGAACTGGGGAAGCTTGAAGTTTGGCGGGATCGGTTCCTGCATGATCATTTGGGAGAAGTGAGGGTCAGTACAAATATCCTCACCGTAAGCGGGAGGCGTATGGCGGAGTTCTTCAATCCGCCGGTTCATCTCCTGGAGCCTCCGGTCCAGGAAATCCTCTCGACTTTGAGTCTCGAGGGTCCTCTGGCAGAATGGGGGCAAGGATCTTCCAGGGGTGGAGTCGTGGTCCGATTGAGGGCTCTCTACCCTTGGGTTTGTTTTCCCAGGGAGGACGGGGCGACTGGCCCAGGTGGCCCGCCCCGCAGCCGGGTTCTGGCATTCCGGAGATGCCCTTTCCGGGTGCGCTGACGCCTGCGGCTGCTGCTGCTGCATTGCTTGCACAGCTTCGACGAGGCCTCTGACCTGCTGCGCCAGCAAGTCAAACTGCTCCACGCCGACCGCCACCGCCGGAGGAGGAGGAGGAGGTTGAGAAACAGGAGGGGAGGCCGGAGCCTGAGATCTGGCCACGGAGGCCGTGGATCGTCGTGTGGACGCCTTGCATGGAGGCATCAAGTGTGGATCCCGCGGGGGGAAACAAGGAGTGGATGTCGGAGGAGACAATCGGAGGCGGCTCCGTTGAACGCTCCTTTAAGAACAAAGGTACTGCGAAGGCACAGCCCCTTCCTCTAGCGCCAATCCTGTTGGTGCAAAAATCCGCTCGCACCGGAGAAGCTGGAGTCGGGGAAGTCGCGGTCGCCGCCGGGACCTGCAAGGGAAGTCTAAACCGGAGGTGGGGTTGCTCCGGCAAGACCCTCCGACGCTCAAGTCAGTTCTCTGCCTCAACAAGAATGGAGCGCTCGAACAGAGAATTTAGCAGAGTTTTGAGATAAGAAATGAGCTTATGGAATAACGTATCTGGGTCCCCTTTTTATAGCGGGAGAGGTAATGGATTGATGGCGATATCTGTAACTGTCTGGCAGTGGGCTGCCCAGGGTCAGGTGGAGTTTGCTGCGAAGAGTAGTGGAGTGGACCCGTGGCTATCACTGGGGCGTGCCACGTGGAGTCTGCCGCATGAAGAGGGGCGGCGTTTGTTGTCGTGACTTGCCAGCGGATGGGAGAATCATGCGGTATCCGTTGCAGGAGGTGGAGCAGGATCGCGGCCGTTTATCGTGGCCTGTCAGGTAGTAATGGAGCTGCATGGGATCCGTCGTAGGGAGTGGAGCAGTGCTGCGATCATTACTGCGGCCTGTCAGGGAGTGGTGGAGCTGCGCGGAATCTGCCGCAGGAAGTGTAGCAGAGTCGTGGCCGTGATTGTGGCCTGGGAGTGCAGATCTGTCGGCTGAAGTTCGGCAGCGGTCGGAGTCTGGCCCCACGTTGGGGTCCGGGCGGAGTCCTCCTTACGGTTGGGGTAGTGGGTGGAGCCCGGCTCCCGTGGGAGTCCGGGTGGAATCTCCTGCAATCAAAATCAGATGCAAAGTCTGGCTCTCGTAGGAGTCCGGACAAGGCTTACCGACAGCTGATGTTGAGGATGGAGCCCGGCTCCCGTAGGAGTCCGGGCGGAGTCCACTTGCGGTTGAAGTTGTTGGCAGAGTCCGGCTCCCGTAGGAGTCCGGACGGAGTCGGCTTGCAGCTGCTGGAGTTGAGGATGAAGCCCGGCTCCCATAGGAGTCCGAGCGGAGTCCGCTTGCGGTTGACGTTGTTGGCGGAGTCCGGCTCCCGTAGGAGTCCGGACGGAGTTTGCTTGCAGCTGCTGGAGTTGAGGACGAAGCCCAGCTCCCGTAGGAGTCCGGGCGGAGTCTCCCTGCAACTAAAGCCAAAGGAGAGGTCTGGCTCCCGTAGGAGTCCGGACGGAATTTACCAGCGGTCGATGTTGAGGACGGAGTCCGGCTCCCGTAGGAGTCCGAGCGGAGTCCACTTGCGATTGTAGTTGTTGGCAGAGTCCGGCTCCCGTAGGAGTCCGGACGAAGTCTGCTTGCAGCTGCTGGAGTTGAGGATGAAGCCCGGCTCCCGTAGGAGTCCGAGCGGAGTCCGCATGCGGTTGACGTTGTTGGCAGAGTCTGGCTCTCGTAGGAGTCCGGACGGAGTCGGCTTGCAGCTGCTGGAGTTGAGGATGAAGTCCGACTCCCGTAGGAGTCCGGGCGGAGTCTTCTTGCGGTTGACGTTGTTGGCAGAGTCCGGCTCCCGTAGGAGTTTGGGCGGACCTCCCGGAGCCGATTCCACTGAGGACTTCGGCTGTGGGTATTTTATACCCAACAATTAGTATATGAATTAATCAAGTCTAAAGATATGAACTTTAGTCTAAAGATTTTCTTACTATTTTATACGAATTGGTAGCCTCTACCTCCAATTCAAAGAATTACATAATTCTTTAGCAGATACTAGAATCTACACAGACTGCATACAGGTCTGAGTATGGCTAGGTCAATCCATATGCATCTATGAGTAGGTTCTCAATCAATTATTTTTTTAATAATTTTTAGTAATTAATTTTGCCTAAGTTTCATTTCAGTAGGTGATGGGCCTCTACTAAAGTCTCGATTAGATCAAACCATTAACATGAACCTACTCAGTGATTCTAACTAATGAATGATCAGACTCAAGTATGGCTCGACCAATCCAACCATTCATCAGATAGTATATCAAAGTCATCATATGATGAATGATAATTTTAACATTCAAAGAAATACCAGATGGATGGCACCTGCAATGTCAATCATAAATAATAGATCCATTACCATTTATCTTAATGGGAGGCTATAATCTAATTATCACCATAACTAGCTCATTTTATAGATCTAATAATTTAGAAGATTTAGTTTATGAATTAAGAGAAGAAAAAAGAAAGATCAACCAGTAAACCACAATCCTCTCACTGACTTCACCAAGTCACTGAATCGGATTGGGGTCATGCTGGTTGAAATGGCACCTAAATCAGTCACATTGATCAACCTTAATGGTATGGATCAACTCAAATCACTTAGTGATTTAATCAAAATATAATTCACCAAATTGATCAGGTAAGTGAGATCGGTGGGAGGGTCTGCTAAGCTTGCCTTAGACACCATCGAAATGGTCAGATAAGCCGCTCTCAATTAAAAACCATCGGTCGAAATGCCAAACTTATCTTAGACACTAATTAGTTAATTAGTTTCTTTTTGATCAACTTAATGATTAAGGTTTAACCATTGAGCCACAATCAAGATCTATTTGGTCTAATCAAAGATATAGACTTGACCATCTACAACTATTGTATTAGAGAAACTCTGATTTAATATAATTCAATATTTGGTTAGATTTAATCAATTTTTCTACATAATTCATTAACTCTTTGATTCTAACTTTAGGTGTAACCCAATTAAGAGGATCTGATTTGAGCTAATCCATGCCTTATGTTTTATGCAATGTCATTAGATCTTAAATCACAATTCTAGATCTAATCGATTCAACATTTAATTCTTAATTAAGTTTAGCATCAACATGGTTTAGATTTTGAAATAATTTATTATGTAAACTTTTTACATTAAATCATAAAATCTTTTTAGATCATTTTAAAATTTTTATAATTTTAAATCAAAATAATTTTGATTATTAAAATTAGAAGTAACAAATTTTTTTTGCAACTTGCATCACATACAATAAATTCTAAGATTTCAAGATCGAGGATTTTGCAAGAAAGTAAGTTTTTTTTTTTACTTTTTTCTTCATAGGACCTCACAGTGACACCCCTACACACCATGAAGAGCACCCCATTGAATGGAAGGAAAGGATCATGTAACCCTACTTGTTCTTATGTCGGATGGCCTAGTGATTATCCAATCTGAGTATATTGCTACTCAGATCATCTAATTTATCATGCAAGGATTGAAAAAAAAATCAGATTTGAAAAGAAAATATATTTAAATCTAATTTAAATAATAAATAATCAAATCTAATATCATATAATCAGATCTAAAAGTATATTAATCATATCATAAGGAACAAGGCTCTGATACTAATTGAAGGAAAGATAGGCAGTATTATGCATGCAATTTTAAAAATTTATGCAGTGGAACTATTAAATTAAATAATTTAATCTAATTGATATGTATAAAATCTAATCTAGATTATCATGACAAGACTTATAATATGATTTCACATGCACATAAGATCTGAAAATAAAACTTTCATCGATCTAATTGATGCTACAATCTAGATCTAACTTTTAGATCTATCAAAAATGATCAAGTAAGTTTAGAAATAATTACTGAACTATATGTTGATGATCTCTACTAGTATAACACTTGGATAGGCACTCCTTTAGGTTGCTCACAGCCACACAAAGTCATTCGGCCTTTACAAAATATCCACATGAAGACTGATACAGATCAGGCTCCTTGGAAGTACTAGCTTGCAAGGATCTTCGAGGCTGATTTCTTCCTTCTTCTTCAAAAACCTTGGATGCTCCAAAAAAAGAGAATATTTGAAGGAAAAAGAAGAAGAGAGAGAGCTCTAGCAAAAAATTAAAATCAGCAAGAAACTCAAGATGGGACATCCACAATTGGAGACCTCTTTATATAACAAAGGGCTAGGATTTTGGTCAAAAGGGAGGGCACCAATATCTCCATGCCAAGAATAATTTTTGGCATCCCAAAAATTCTAGAAAAAGGTAGGTAGCATATGGAAGAAATTTGGTATCTCTCACACCCAAAAACTCTTCAAAGAAATTTAGAAAAAAATCAATAGGTACCACCCTTCTTTCCAAACTTGAAAAATCTCTTTCCTTCTTATCTCCTTATCTCTAATTCGGATTGCATTCAAATTAGGCAGGAGATAAGATCATGACTAATCATGCTTTGCTATCCATCCTTACTAGGCCTCTCTCATCATGCTAAAAATCTCAAACCAAAACCAATTTGGCATTGAGAACAAGAGGCATGGGTCCAGGGTGGCGCAAGAGATAAGGATAGAGTCCCTACTGACTGGGACTCTTCATTTCTAATTTGATTCTAAGCTAAATCAAATTTAGTTTGAACCTAACAATAGAAATAAACCTAATCTAATTAAGAGCTCAATTATCATAATAAATTTCTATCCCAATTAGGAATTAGCTGAGCCCAAGTCCTAATCAAATCAGGATTAAATTTTTCTTTCAATTAAGCTTGATCAAATCATACCCAATCTAAGTCAAACTTAATCCAATTCAATTAGACTTGATCCAAAGCTCTTTGCTTAATTAAATTAGTCAATTAGTAATCTAATTGCTAATAAATCCTCCATTAATAGTAGAGTCTCAGTCTAGTGGGACTCTCCTCCAGAGTTCCAGTTCAGTGGGACTCTTCACCAGAGTCACAATCCAATTGGACTCTTCAACTATCAGATCAGATCGTATCTTCTAATATGTGTGACCCCATAGGTTCGAATCTAAGTCGGTAGCATAGAAATAATTTTTTATATTAATCGATATAACCATCTAGCAATGAGACTCGACGTTCGGATAGATCGAAAGATTGCAAAGCAACATTCTAGAACCTACTGACGTATGGTTACCGTATAATTCATCCCTTTGATCCTAATACTCAAGGTGACCTATGGTTTGACTGTCAACTCTAATATAGTTGATCACATTATATTTCATCCTTTCAAATCTATCACATGGATTATCCTGATCAAGGTTTTACTAAATTAAAATACACTGATGGATATCTCCTACTTATTCAGAGGGGTCAATTTCATCTTGACTCACACACCGACTTGATAAGTACTTGAACTGTACTCAGTAACCTTCCATCTCTGAATTAAAAATTCAGATGGTCTGATACTAAAGTATAGTGAGTTGCTTATAAGTTACCGTGATGATCTCAGGTATGAGGGATACTTATATCCATACCCTTCGTGAGCTACTCTTAATAGCAAAGTGCTCAGCAAATGATCACGTTCGATGTGAATATACTCCTACATTCTATCTACATGCTATACCAGTGTCTCTACACTCCTTGATTAAGAAGATAATCAATCTATATGGCACACAATGTCTATACTCTATATTGCTATCATCCTATTAACAGTATATCATTTGATCGTGAACACTTTTAAGGACTAAATGACAAATCCTGTTTTGTCGATTAATTATAGTCCTAAAAATTTTATCACAACACAAAAGTTCAAATAATATGGATAAAGTATGATGAAAAAGTCAAATAACTTTTATTAATAAAAATTCATATACATTTAGAAATATAAGCACAATCATCAATAGATTGATGATTGGCTTTCGAACATATTTTTCAATAGGATGAAAATAAAAAAGTTTCTAATACTTCATCATCAGAGTCATCACTAATTGATAAAGAAATAATATGAATATGTGTTTGAGTTTGACATAATTTCATACTTATGAACATATTCAGAATGCAAGGGTGATCGAAGAATTGAATTGCACGGTAACTTATCACTAAATGATCTATTTATTATTTTTATCAAATTTTATATCTTATAGATGGTTATGATACATTACTAGATATCAATCTTGACTTATAGATTTGATCGAATTAAAGAGTTTAATTCAATCATCAATTAGAAAGGGTTCTAATTGTTAAACTCGGATTAGCTCATTTTGGACCTTAATCGATTAGAAGGAATCTAATCAAATTAAGTCAACTTACACCCAAACCTATTGCTGGCTAGATGTGAAACCCAATAGATCACATACATCAAAAAATTAGCCAAGGACCCTTTTTGATAAGGCTGATTGAAGTTTTGGATCCAATCAGGGTCTCCAGTAAGCATGCTAGCATGTGAGAAAACCTTAGCTTATTGGGAGATCAATTTGGTCTCAAACCTTACAAATTAGCTAACCCAATTTGATGTGTATTTGGGTTAGGTTGCACCACCTGGAGGCAGCCCAAAGAGGGGTGCCTAAATGCTTATCCACACCAAAACCAAGAGTCCAAGTTGTGAAGGACTCTTGGTGCATTTTTGAGAAGAATGCACGCACTCTCCGTTTTGGTGCATAGAAGGACCAAGAGTCCTTTTTCTTTGGATCTCTGACCCATATGGCAACGAGGTCAGACCATTTTTCTCTCTAGAATATATTTTAAAGTATGAAAAAAACTTTTAAAATGGCATGGAAACTCTCCTGGAACCAAGCTGTGCGTGCAAGATGTTTTTGATCATGCGAAGAGGTGAGATGACTCCTTCTATTTTAAGGAGTCTTAGGCTACACTATTATCTGATATCTTTTCTTGATAATGATCAGATTCAAATGCTAATTCAATGAGATAAATATGGAATTTATCAGATAATGGAGCATTGCTTTTGATGCCTTTTACTGGGCATGCGCGTGCGTGAGGCAGAGGAGGACTCATGTGACTCTTCGCATTGAGAGTCCTTCTATGATTTGAATTCTTATCCAAATGGAGCATCCCTTGCTGATTACTTTTCCATTTGGATTTAGATTCACATCAAGGAACACATGACAAGTTTTCACTCTATTTTGAAATCAAAATGGATGCAAGAAACATCTCTTCTGGGTGCACGCGCATGAGGAGGGAACGATTTGTCGTATCACATCCTGATGAGTCCTTCTGCTTGAAGACTCTTAGATAAGTGATATATAAATTAGATATGCCTTTCTAGTAGGGATGTGGCTCCTCTACTGGTGACCTCTCTGTTGCTATAAATAGGGGGTGGCAAATGAATTGATCATTCAATTCTTATATCCCTTATCCACTCCCTCTCTCCCTCTCTCTCTCTCTTACAACTCTAGGGTTTAGGACAAAGGCTTGTTCTTTTAAGACAAGCCTATTTCTAATAGCTCTAAGATTTTAAGAGGACCAAAAGAAGGTGGTCAAGTCCAATGAAAGATTTTGAAAGATCCAGACTTGGGTTTGGAGGAGGGTCGGATCGATTGGTGGCTAGTCGAGTAATAAGGGCTAGAACTCTTGAAGCAAGGTGAAGGAGGAGCGCTATCTTTGGTCTGATTTTTATATGGATCACCATTGGAGGGTAGATACTTGGATGCCTCATAAAAATTAAGATTAGCGCTATAGGTATTCTTCATATCCAAGTTTAATTTAATTATGCTTTGATTGTTATAGTCAAGGGTTCCTGGGCATTAGGGTTTCGGTGCGTCTGGTGTTTTGAATGAAAATTTTAAACACCCAATCCTTCTGCTACACCATCGAAACCCAATAGTGGTATCAGAGCCTACCTTGATTTATACAATCAAAGCTTAAAATGTTATCTTGATCATGATCAAGCTAAGATTTTTGGTTTGGTTCAAATCGAATCAATGGTTGAACCCAATTGAACATCCAAACCCTAATATATCATAAAGATATATTTAGATGCTTGAAGTTATGATTTTGATCATATTAATATATCTTAGAGATATGATTAGTTGCATGATATCATGATTATGATTATGAGATATGATTAGATGCATTAATTTAATGATTAGTTGAAATGATTATTATGATACAACTATAATGGTGCATCATTATGATTGGTTGAATTAGGATGTGCATGAAACCATTAAAGCCCTCATAATAAACTATATTAAGTTATAGTGTTATGAACTAATAGCCGATCAATTTTTTGAATCAATTAATCAATTGGTGTTTATGGAGTGTTTCAAGCGTGGTGGTTCTTTAATTGGTTCTATTTGCTGATCTGACCAATTTATTGGTGTTTAAGGAAAGCAACGGAAGGACCTCCATCAATCTTAACACTTTTTTGGCCAATTGAATTAGTTCAAATCTTGAATGGAGGTTGCTCAGTATTTTTTTTGAACACTACATATGCCTTCCTTCATGTCTAGTCAATACCCTGTCAAAGACCATAGTAAGTTTGTTGTGATATCCACTAGACTTGCTATAGGGATTGATGTGGAGTTGTCTTGGTGCATATTACATACTTTATGATATATTTGGATATGTTGCTTTATTGTGATATCTACAAGGACAGTATTTTTTAGACATGACTGTATAGAAATGAAGGGTTTGACTTAACTAAAAAATATTATATTTTGTTGTGATATCCACAAGGCTGTGAGTATTTTTAGAGACAAATATTATGTTGAGAATTGAATGAGATACAATTGGATAGATTTTCTTATTTTTGAACTCATTAAGATTTGTTGTGATATCCATGAGGCTTCATTGAGGGATTAGGATCTCAACCCCACTAAGAAATCAGTTTAGAATTTTCTTATCTACCATAGAGAAGGCTATGATATATGATAAAATAGTGGGAGTAATAACTAGAATAAAAGACCTTATCTAGTTATACATGTCAAACATGAGTAGTCTGCTTATACTATTATTCTTAATTTATGTAGATTTAATTCTGTATTATGGCTTCTTTATTCTCACTGCTTGACACCATAAATGAAAATATGTTGATCGATTCATTTAATTGTTAGATGTGTGCCTTAAAAGCTAATCTTGGCTAATGCATACATATCTCTAGGATATATTTTTGTACTTATCAGATAATTTTTATTACCAATCGTGTTGCATGTGTCCATGATTTATCCTAAAAATTATCAAAGATGATTTTATATATTCTCAAGGTATTGAGAATTTGAGACATATATCATTAGCGGTTAATTTTTAAATACTTTCGATCATAAGATCATCACAGAGGATAGTGATCAATCTATTTAAGATCAGTGCATGGATCACCTTCCTTATGGGTAGATGGGTCTCAAGTCTGTAGTGTGGGGATATTGGGATGAGAGTGCAGATGGTTGTTAGAGAACAACTTACACTAAGCATAATCAACAGGAGAAACCACTTAGATATCTATTCACTCGTTAGTGATTTTTTCGATACTGCAGTAGTATGACTGGTCTTTTGACCTATGGTGTGTTGGCTATTCATAGTGAGGATACTTAGTTTGACTACACGTTCCATTAGTCCCTAGCCATTTAGATCCTTGTTGTGTATGTTGGTTATTGTAGGTTTAGATTCGCTGATTGGAGTAGGATACACCTAAATAGAATCTATTGACTTTGATAAAAAAGGAGTAGTCTTATGCGATTTTCAAGACTGAGTTCAGCAAGTCTCTGGCTAGAGCAAGTGTGAATACTGAAAAAAATTTTCACAGGATTCATAGATGAACTCGAATCGAACTAATCTAGCATATGACTGATAATGGGATTTGACGAGTTCTCCATGATCTTCGTCTAGTCGGGACTCATGATAGAGGGATTGTATCACATGATAACTGTACCTAGGAGTTCATTCTTCTATTCTACTAAATTGCCACTACATGATGCTAGACGTCACTGGTGAATCATGAGAACTCACTAGGATCATTTTTGGATCAACAATCTTTGTTGGAGTGAGTTGGAATCATTCCAGCCCATCGAAAGGAGTTTCGATGATACTATGATGGAGATCCCAGTATATCTTACTATCAGATAGAATAGAATCTGAGGGATCACACACAAAAGAAGCATGACCTGATCAATGGTTTGGATCATATTCGGATTATCAATTGGATTGATAGTTCGAATTTTAGAAACTATTAATTTGTAAGTATTACAGTTTTGGCAGCTGCTAATTGTTAGTATAGGGACTTAATTACATATGTTGTGATTTAATTGGGACTGATTAAATTATGAATCAAGTCTTAATTAATTTAAATCAAATTTAATTTAATTAGTCTTAATTTAATTTAATGTTAATTGAGTTCAATTATCCAAATCAGATTTGGATTTTAATTCTGATTGGATCAGATTTGATAGGCTTTCAAATTCAATTCGACTTGGACTCATTTTGAATCTGATTATGAGCAAACAATAATCAAATTAAACCTAACTCAAGAAGCCCACTCTTACTGGGCTTCTCTCTCTAGGTCTCATGTAGAAAGAGGGAGGGCACATGTGGAGACACGCCCCCTTTTCTTCTTGCATGCATGAAAGATAAGGGGGCACCAATTGTTGGTGCCCCACCTTATCTGGGATTCTCTCTCCCCTTTGACTCATCATTCCTTTTGAATTTGATTTAATATAGAAGATATCATATGAGATTATATTTTGGGTGTGGAATGTTATTTTTGTGTGACAAAAATATTGGGAAAGGAAGGAATGCACGATCACATGCGTGAAAGAAAATGGTGCACCAATAGTTGGCACCCCTCCTTTATGTGTCATCCTTCTTTATTTTATTTTCTCTTTCTATTTGAATTTGATTCAAACTAAGAAAGGGATAATATCTAAAAGAAAAGGTGTTGGACCTACTTTTTGTGCGACAAAGATCAAGGAACAAAGTGGGCATGCGCTAAGATTAAAAAGGGTTTTTCTTAGCGCATTAAATAGATCTCAACACCCACTCTTTCTTCTTCCTTCACCCCAATGCCCAAAATCTGATGAGATCAGATCTAGTAGAGAAAAAGAGAGAGAGGAAGAGAAGAAGAAAGGTTTTCTTCTCTTCTTGGTGATTTGGTTCAGATCCCATCAGATCTATGTGAAAGTATTCGTGCAGTCTTAATCTTCTTCGAGTTCTGAAAGAAAATTCAGATCCAAAGCTGAAGAGCGAGACTTACAAGGTGCCAGCATACTGGTGGTCTCGATGCTTTAATTAAACATCTCTGTATAGATACCAGTAGAGGTCGAATGCTTGTGCGGCTATGACTCGAACTCTGGACATCCGCAGGATCCGAAGGCATGGAGATTAGATCTCTTTTTTCTTCTGATGTCTTTTGTTTTTTTTTTCAAATTTCAAATCAAGGTCACATGTTTGTGTGGGGAAAATTCAGTGCAGGAGTAAAATGAAAATTTTAAAACTTTTTCAAAATCACTATTTTATAGTAAAATTATTAATTAATCTAATTAATTAATAAAAAATTACCCTACACTAGGATCTAAATATGATATATAGTATGCATGTATTTAAATTTGAAATTTGAATTTGAACAGTAAATACTTTACTGTAATGTGTTCAGAATACAATACCTTTGTGCGGGTAGTAGATCGCCATAATCTGATCACCATCGAGAGAGTCTGATCATCGCGATGCAGCTACACAGTGTGTCTGGCCTCTTCGGATCATCCACATGAAGCTCCTAGTCTGATCGACTCCTCACGAGTGCTAGCTCGTTGTAGAGCCCTTTCGACGGCCGATGCTGATCGAACTCCTTCGATCATTGTCTGT
Organism: Elaeis guineensis; assembly: GCF_000442705.2. Taxonomy (NCBI): domain Eukaryota; kingdom Viridiplantae; phylum Streptophyta; class Magnoliopsida; order Arecales; family Arecaceae; genus Elaeis; species Elaeis guineensis. The sequence continues at coordinate 99,418,837 of NC_025996.2, read as the reverse complement.
CGATTCTTTGGATGCTTCGGATCATCAGCAGACGTGCTTGAGAATATGTTGAAGATCTTCCTAAAATTTGGTGGGCTCACGACACTCGTAGCTCACCTTCTCACTTCCCGAACTCCAGGCTGAAACCCTGAAGAACTCATTGAAACCCTGCGCATACTTTTTCTTTCTTTTCTTTCTTTTTCTCTCAGAAGGATATAGACTTTCACCTTGCACACAAGGATTTCTCACACCTAGATTTTCTCTTTAAAATTTTTCTTGCACACGCCCCACTGTTCTCCTCCTTTTAAAATAATGTCAAACGTCTTATCCACGTGAGAGGATAAAGATTAGTAATTGCACATTTGAATTCAAATCAAAATTTGAATTCAAATAGAAACCAATTTATCCCTATCCACTAAGGACATGAGAAGAGGAGGGCATGGCTTAATTTGTGCATGAGAGATTTCATGAGAAACATTTTCTCGTGTAATAAATGGGGTGCTAAAAGAGGATAAGGTCAAGGCGCTAAGATTGGTTGCTCATTCAAATTCAAACTTTGTTTTGAATTTGAATGGCCAACCAATCATCCTTATCCACTCATTTGGTGCATTAAAGTAGGGTGTGAGGAGGGCTTTGCATGAGGAAAAATTCATGAGAACTTTCTTCTCGTGAATTCAAATGGGCGCAGTGGAAGTGAGGTGGCGCAGGGAGAATGGGTCAAGGTGGTTTCATTATTTAAACCAACCTAATTGAACCAAATAAATTAGGCCCAATTAGACTAATTTAAACCCTACTTAATTAGGCTTAATTAGGCTCAATAAAATTCTAATCAAATCTGAAATTGATTAAGCCCAACCCCTGATCAAATCAGGGATCAAACCATCTCGATGATTAGGTCAACTCTTAACCTAATCGGGTCAAACCCAACTGAATCCAATTCAATTGGACTTGATCCAAAAATAATTACTCAATCAAATTGAGTTAATTAGCAATCAAATCACTAATTAAATCTCTCATAAATATTGAGTCCAAATCCGAAGGGTAATCGGGCATCAGAATTCATCGATATATAATCCTGATCGAAGAGTCCCAAACCAGTGGGACTCTTGACCCCGGTACCCAAAATATGTGAGACTCGTGATCAGAGAATCCTGATTCTCGATCACAGAGTCTCAGACACGTAGGATTCATAGTCCACGAGTATTAAGACTATTCATCAGCCATCAGATCAGATAGAAACCTCTAATGTGTGTGACCCCGCAGGTTCGAACCTAAGCCGGTAACACAAGAACCAATTCCTGTACTAATCGAAGTGACCATCTAGCAATGGTACCCAACGATCGGATAGGTCGAATAGTCACAATCGTAACACTCAGAACCTACGTGAATATGGTTACTATATAATTCATCCTTTTGACCTCTGTGTTTAGGATGACTCAGGGTTAAACTGTCAACCCTGATTAGATCATCTGAATCATGCTCAACTCAAACATCTTGTGACTCCTCACAAAGACTACCCTGGCCAAGGTTTTGCTAAATTGAAACATGATTGTACATAGCTCTTAAATTGGAGTGGTCAATCCCATCTTGACACACGCACCGACAAGTTAAGTACTTGACTACACCCAGCAGCCTTCCATCATTGAATTAAAAATTCAGGTAGTCCAGTGCCTAAGTGCAGTGAGTTGCTTGCAAGTCACCGTGGTGGTCTCAGGTCGGAGGGACATTTATACCCATATTCCATCAGAGCAAATCTTGACAGCAGAAATAGCTCTGGAGTCGTCATGTTCAGTGCAGATGTACCCTTACATCTCACCTGTATGCCATACCAGTGTCTCCACACTCATTGGTTAAGAGAACAACCAACCTATATGGCACACAACGACCTATGCTTGATAAATATTGTCATCCTTAGTAACAATGTATCATTTGGTCAGAACAGATTTAAGGACTAAACGACAAATCCTCCTTTGTCGAGTCTAAATAGTCCTAAGGACTTCACCACAACATAGGAGTTCATTGGAAGATGAAACATTTTGTGATGAAAAATATCAAAATAATTTTTATTAATTCATAATTCATGTACATATACAAAAATGAGCACAACCGTCAATAGGCTGACGATTGGCTTTGAGACACTATTCCCAACAATCTCTCACTTGGCATAAAGCCAATCGGTGCAGTATCTAATACCCATCTTCGACTTGTAGTCGTCGAACTCCTTCACCGTAATGGCTTTAGTGAATGGGTCAGCCAGGTTCTCCTTTCCGTTGATCTTCAGAAGGTCGACATCACCTCGATTCATAATTTTTTGGATGAGATGGTAGCGGCGCAGAATATGCTTCATCCGCTGGTGTGCCTTGGGTTCCTTCGCTTGAGCAATGGCTCCAGAGCTGTCACAGTAGAGCAGAACTGGACCAACAAGGGAGGGTGCTACTCCGAGCTCGGTGATGAATTTTTTCAGCCACACCACTTCTTTGGCAGCATCTGATGCAACGACATACTCCGCCTCGCAAACTGAATCAGTCACTGTATGTTGCTTGGAACTCTTCCAGCAGATAGCCCCACCATTAAGGGTAAAAATAAATTCTGACACACTTTTGCTGTCATCGTGATCAGACTAGAAACTAGAGTCTGTAAACCCTATAAGTCTCATGTCTGATTCACCATAAACAAGCCATTGATCCTTAGTATTTCTTAAATACTTCAGGATGGTTTTAACAACCTTCCAGTGATTCTCTCCTGGATCAAATTGGTATCTACTCACTACCCCTAGTGAGTATGCCACATCTAGTCATGTACATGTCATGGCGTACATGATAGATCCCACTACCGAAGCATATGGAATCCTACCCATACGCTCTCTCTCTTGAGGTGTTGTCGGACAATCCCTCTTCGAGAGAGAAATTCTATGGCCTATCGGTAGATAGCCTTTCTTGGAATTCTCCATGCTGAACCTCTTCAGCATAGTATCTATGTGCGTAGACTGGGATAAATCAAGCAACCTTTTAGATCTGTCCCTATAGATCCTTATCCCTAGGATGTTGGAAGCTTCTCCCAAATCCTTCATGGAGAACTGTGATGACATCCAAATCTTTATTCCCTGTAATGCAGGGACATCATTCCCGATTAAGAGAATATCATCCACATACAATACAAGAAATACCACTACTGGACCATTAGCCCACTTATAAATGCAGGGCTCTTCTCCATTCTTAATGAAGTCATACGTCTTGATCGTCCTATCAAAACATATGTTCCAACTCTGGGATGCCTGCTTAAGTCCATAAATGGACCTCTGTAGTCTGCACACCTTAGACTCATCAGTGGATGTGAATCCTTCAGGTTGTATCATATACACCTCTTCATCCAGCTCTCCATTTAAGAAAGCTATCTTCACATCCATCTGTCAGATTTCATAGTCCAGATGGACAGCTATCACAAGCATAATCCGAATGGATTTGAGCATTGCCACAGGAGAAAATATCTCATCATAGTCTATACCATAATGTTGACGATATCCCTTGGCAACCAGACAAGCTTTATTGGTTTCCACCTTTCCATCTGTGCCCCTCTTCCTCTTGAAGACCCACTTACACCCTATGGGTTTTACTCCTTCGGGTGGGTCAACCAATGTCCACATATCGTTGACCTTCATGGACTCCATTTCGGATTTCATAGCCTCTAGCCATTTCTCAGAGTCGGGTCTCTGCATTGCATCCATGTAGGTGATCGGATCCTCATCATTTTCATCAAGTTTGATAGGATCGTCATCCCGGATCAAGAAACCATAGTATCTATCCGGTTGACGTGGTACTCTACCAGATCGCCTTAAGGGTGCTTGAACAATGGGCTCCGGATCTGATCTAATCAAATCCAATTCAGGTTCAGCAACTTGTGTCAGTTTTTCCATCTGTCGAACTTCGTCAAGTTTGACCTTAGTGGCAACAGTCCCTTCACCAAGGAACTCTTTTTTCAAAAAGATTGCCTTAAGACTGACAAACACATTTTGCTCATTAGCCAGGTAGAAATAATACCCTTTGGTCTCTTTTGGATATCCTATAAAATTATACTTGTCAGACCTAGGTCCTAGCTTATCCGTAATTAAACGTTTAACATAAGCCGGACACCCCCAAACCCTAAGGTGCGAGAGTACTGGCTTACATCCTGTCCATATCTCATATGGCATTTTGATTACAGACTTACTCGAAACTCTATTTAGAAGGTAACAAGCCGATTCGAGCACATATCCCCAAAGGGAGATCGGCAGACCAGCAAACCCCATCATGGATCGAACCATGTCCAACAAGATCCGATTCCTCCTTTCAGATACACCATTATGCTGTGGTGTTCCAGGAGGAGTCCATTGAGAGAGAATCCTATTCTCCCCAAGATATGTCAGAAACTTATTGGAAAGATTTTCACCTCCTCGATCAGATCGAAGAGTTTTAATACACTTCTCAGTTTATTTTTCTACCTCATTTCGGAATAGTTTGAACATTTCAAATGACTCTGACTTATGCTTCATTAAATAGACATACCCATACCTCGATAGGTCGTCTGTGAAGGTTATGAAGTAAAAATATTCATCTCTTGCACTTGTGCTCATGGGTCCACATACATCAGAATGTACCAGACCCAAGAATTCACTGGCTCGCTCACCTTTTACAGTAAAAAGTGACTTGGTCATTTTACTAAGAAGACAGGACTCACAGGTTGGAAGTGATTCACAATCACCTACTTCAAGAAATTCTTCTTGAGCCAACCTGTTTATCCTATTTTTATTGATATGACCTAGTCTACAGTGCCAAAGGTAGACTTCTAACACATTATAGGGTGTTTACCGGAGGTTTGAACCACATTAACAGGTTGTGATAGAAAGTAAATTCCATTATAAAGTTGTCCAATAAACATTGTAACACCATTCAAAATGATATTGCAAATATTTTTTTTTATTAAAAATTGAGAACTGTTTGTGGCCAAAAGGCCTACAGAACTAATATTTAATAAAAAGCTTGGACAATAGTGACATTCACTCAGAATTATATTTCAAGAATTGATTACAAGGTTCATAATTCCTAATGCTAGAACTGATTTGCTTCCATCTCCAACGTTCAGGAATCTCTCACCTTCATCAAATCTCCTACTGACCTGCAGACCCTGCATCGAATTGCAAATATGATAAAAGCTTCCAATATCCAATACCCAGGCAGTAGTATCACAAATAGAAAAGTTGCAAGGTGTTATCATATAAGTACCTTGCTTCTTCTTTGACCTATTCGGGTCTAGTGAGGCAATGTATAGAGGATAGTTCCTCTTCCAGTGCTCCTGCTTCTTGCAAAAGAAGCACTCCGCCTGGCTCTGATCAGGCTTGCACTTCTTGGTCTGACCCTGTGCAGACGTCCTAGCATGCAGCTGCACCTTCTTATTCTTCTTCTTCTTGTTCTTCTTGCCTTTCTTAAAGGATCGACGACCAGAAGAAGACCCTCCTACAACATTCACTGACTCCTTATGGAGCTGGTGATCCTTCTCAAAGTTCTGCAGCAACCCCAATAAGCCGTGGTAGTCCATTGCAGGCTTTGTCATTCAAAAATGAGTAAGGAAGGGAAGGAAGGACTTGGGCAGAGAATTAAGGATCGCATCCTTACCGAGCTGCTTGTGCAGGGAAAAACCTAGTTTACTTAGGTGCTCAATCATTTCGATCATGTACAGTACATGATCAGTGACTGAGGCTCCATCCCTCATTCGAGCATTGAAAATGGCACAACTAGTTTTGTGCCTTTCAACATCGTCAGGCGTGCCAAAAGAGTTGTTCAATATTTGAAACATCTCCTGTGGTTGGGTGTTCTCGAATCTGCGACTAAACTCATCATTCATTGCCGCCAGCATTATGCACCGGACGTTGGTGCGGTCGTTGAGCCACTTCTGGTAAGTGTCTCAGACCGTCCCTCTAGCATTCAGGGTTGGCTCCTTAGGTGCCAGATCCGTTACTACATAAAGGATCCGCTCATGCTCAAGGATGATTTTTAATTTTCAATACCAGCTATCGAAATTAGGTCCCATGAGCTTGTCATTATCTAATAATGATCGGAGCGATAAGGTAGTGGCCATAGCTGCATAAAGGAAAATCAGACCTATATTAGTACATAAATTATTAATACTAAAGACTTGGACTTTAGTCTAAAGTTTCTCCCAGTATTTTTAAGAATTTGTAGCCTCAACCTCCAATTCGAGGAATTACTTTAATTCCTTAGTGGGTACTAAAATCCACACAGACTACACACGAGCCCAACTTTGGTTGGTCAACTCATGTGCATCTATGGGTAGGTTCATAACTAGTTGTTTCTCTAAACAACTTCTAGTAATTAATTTTACCCCAGAACCTAATCAGTAGGCTTTGGCCTCCACTGAAAAAATCTGGTTAGGTCCAACCATTAACATGATTTGATTTGGTGAATCGGACCAATAAATAATCAAGCTCGACTTTGGTCGGCCAACCTAACCACCATCAGAAAGACTCAAACCAAATTATCATACTATGAATGATAATTCCATTAGTCAATAAGCACCAGGCCTTTAGGCCTCCAATGATTATTAAACTAATAGACTTATTATCACTCACTTAATGGGAGGCTATGACTTAGTTATCAATATAACTTAATCATTTTTAGGACCTAATAATTTTTTTTTTGAGGATTTTATTAAAGAATAGATGAGAAAAAAATATCCAGTCAATTTCAATCCTCCCACTAACTTCACCAAGTCAGATTAAAAAAGATTTACTTAAAGCTGGCATTAGGAGCACCTAAATCAGTCAAACTGATTAACCTAATGACATGGGTGAGCCCTAATCACCAAGTGATCTAATCAAAACCTAATTCATCAGGTTGGCCAGGTAAGTGAGATCAGTGGTGGGGATAAGCCATTAACTCGTCAGAGATCGAATCACTGCGAGTAGCTCCCGCTTAAAAACCACTGGTCAAACTGCCAAACTTGCCTTAGACACCAACCGGTTCATTAGTTTTAATTTGATCAACTTAGTAAATAGGGTTCCACCGTGTAGCCATGAATTAAGTCCATCTTGGTCTAGTTAAAGATATGGACCCATTCAACTACAACTATTGAAGTTGAGTCTAGAGTATCCTTGACCTAATCTAATTCAACTTTTGATTAGATTTGACCAATTACTGTAATTTAGTTCATTTCTTTAAGCTAACCTTAGGTCTAACCCAATTATGGACCTAATCCATCTAACCCATTGACCCACAAGTTTATGCAATTGTCTTAGGTCTTAATTCACAATTCTAGACCTACTAGACAACACTTAATTCTTTTAATTAAGTATTTGGACTGATGGGTCAGGGTTTGGTATTTCGAAAATAATTTTCAAATTTGAAAGGTTTTATTTTTTGTTCACCAAATATGTTGACTTATTACACAAATATATCAGCACATTTCATAAATAGCAATCCTGTTGCTAATTACATAGCAGAAAATAACTCAATCAAAATAAATCATGAATATTTCTTTCGCTGCTTCATCTGTATGGGATATAATTGCATCGGTACCCCTATCGCCATAGGAAACCCCATCGAATGGGAAGAGAGGGCCTTTAAACTCTACTTTTCTCCTATGACCGGACGACCATGGCAACCAACCCAATTTGATTACTTGCTACTTGGATCAAGTATATCTAAATATACCAATTTTAAAATTTAAATTTTAAATTTCAAATTTTAAATTTGAATTTCAAATTTCAAATTTCAAAATTTTGAATTTCAAATTTTGAATTTCAAATTTGAATTTTAAATTTAAAATTTCAATCAAATTTCAAATTTTAAATTTTGAATTTCAAATTTTTGAATTTTAAATTTGAATTTTAAATTTAAAAATTCAAATTTCAAATTTTGAATTTCAAATTTTTGAATTTTGAATTTCGAACAACTTTCAAAATTCAAATTTTAAATTTTAAATTTCAAATTTTAAATTTAAACTTTTAGATTACAACTTAATCTACGTATGTAAATATATATATCATATCTAAGAACCCGCTCTGATACCATTTGTGGAGAAAATTCAGTGCAGGGGTAAAATGATAATTTTAAAATTTTTTCAGAATCACTATTTTACAGTATAAATTATTAATTAATCTAATTAATTAATAAAAATTTATGCTACACTAGGATCTAAATATGATATATAGCATGCATGCATTTAAATTTGAAATTCGAATTTGAACAGTAAACACTTTATTGTAATATGTTCAGAACACAATACCTTTGTGCGGGTAGTAGATCACCGCAGTCTGATCACCATCGGGAGAGTCTGATCATCGTGATGTAGCCACACAGTATGTCTGGCCTCTTCGGATCATCCACATGAAGCTCTCAGTCTGATCGACTCCTCACAAGTGCTAGCTCGTTGTGGAGTCCTTTCGACGGCCGATGCTGATCGAACTCCTTCGATCATTGTCTATCAATTCTTTGGATGCTCTGAATCATCAGCAGACATGCTTGAGAGGATGTTGAAGATCTTCCTAAAATTTGGTGGGCTCACGACACTCGTAGCTCACCTTCTCACTTCCCAAACTCCAGGCTGAAACCTTGAAGAACTCACTGAAACCCTGCGCACACTTTCTCTTTCTTTTCTTTCTTTTTCTATAGGAAGGATATAGACCTTCACCTTACACACAAGGATTCCTCACGCCTAGATTTTCTCTCCAAATTTTTTTTGCACACACCCCACTCTTCTCCTCCTTTTAAAACAATGTCAAACGTCTTATCCACGTGAGAGGATAAAGATGAGTAATTACACTTTTGAATTCAAATCAAATTTTGAATTCAAATGAAACCAATTTATCCCTATCCACTAAGGGTGTGAGAAGAGGAGGGCATGGCTTAATTTGTGTGTGAGTGATTTCATGAGAAATATTTTCTCGTGTATTAAATGGGGCGCTAAAAGAGGATAAGGTCAAGGCGCTAAGATTGGTTCCTCATTCAAATTCAAACTTTGTTTTGAATTTGAATGGCCAACCAATCATCCTTATCCACTCATTTAGTGGATTAAAGTAGGGTGTGAGGAGGTCTTTGCGTGAGGAAAAATTCATGAGAACTTCCTTCTCGTGAATTCAAATGGCGCAGTGGAAGTGAGGTGGCGCAGGGAGAATGGGTCAAGGTGGTTTCATTATTTAAACCAACCTAATTGAACCAAATAAGTTAGGCCCAATTAGACTAATTTAAACCTTAATTAGGCTCAATAAAATCATAATCAAATCAGGAATTGATTAAGCCCAACCCCTAATCAGATCAGGGACCAAACCATCTCGACGATTAGGTCAACTCTTAACCTAATCGGGTCAAACCCAACTAAATTCAATTCAATTAGACTTGATCCAAAAATAATTACTCAATCAAATTGAGTTAATTAGTGATCAAATTACTAATTAAATCTCTCATAAATATTGAGTCCAAATTTGATGGATAATCGGGCATCAGAATTCATCGATATGTAACCCTGATCGAAGAGTCCCAAACCAGTGGGACTCTTGACCCCGGTACCCAAAATGTGTGGGACTCATGATCAGAGAATCTTGATTCTCGATCATAGAGTCCCAGACACGTAAGACTCATAGTCCACAAGCATTAGACTCTTCATCAGCCATCAGATCAGATAGGAACCTCTAATGTGTGTGACCCTACAGGTTCGAACCTAAGCCGGTAGCACAGGAACCAATTCATGTACTAATCGAAGTGACCATCTAGCAATGGTACCCGATGATCGGATAGGTTGAATAGTCACAATCGCAACACTTAGAACCTACATGAATATGGTTACTGTATAATTAATTCTTTTGACCTCTGTGTTTAGGATGACTCAGGGTTAAACTGTCAACCCTGATTAGATCATCCAAATCGTGCTCAACTCAAATAGTCCTGTGACTCCTCACAAAGACTACCCTGGTCAAGGTTTTGCTAAATTGAAATATGACTGTACACAGCTCCTAAACTGGAGTGGTCAATCCCATCTTGACACACACACCGACAAGTCAAGTACTTGACTACATCCAGCAGCCTTCCGTCACTGAATTAGAAATTTAGGTAGTCCAGTGCCTAAGTGCAGTGAGTTGCTTGCAAGTCACCGTGGTGGTCTCAGATCGGAGGGACATTTATACCCATATTCCATCGGAGCAAATCTTGACAGTAGAAATAGCTCCGAAGTCGGTCACGTTCAGTGCAGATGTACCCTTACATCTCACCTGTATGCCATACCAGTGTCTCCACACTCATTGGTTAAGAGGACAACCAACCTATATGGCATACAACGACCTATGCTTGATAAACGTTGTCGTCCTTGGTAACAGCGTATCATTTGGTCACGAACAGATTTAAGGACTAAATGACAAATCCTCCTTTGTCGAGTCTAAATAGTCCTAAGGACTTCACCACAACATAGGAGTTCATTAGAAGATGAAATATTTTGTGATGAAAAATATCAAAATAATTTTTATTAATTTATAATTCATGTACATATACAAAATTGAGTACAGCCGTCAACAGGCTGACGATTGGCTTTGGGACACTATTCCCAACAGTTCGTGTCAAGATCTAGCATGTGGTTTATAGATGAGATCTAGTGCATTATTAAATTAAAAAAAATTAATTTAATTTACTTTCGCTGCACAAAATAGTTTGCAAAATTTTAAACTACATGCATGAAACCACCATATTTTCTAACAATAATGTGGACTGGTTACAGGACATGCGAATTAGATTCACATAGGAGAAGTTCTTCAATGATCAAAATATCTTGACCCTAGTTCGGTCAATGATAAAAAGAAATCATAGGATGTCCCCATGGATATTACCTATTATCTTTGTGGCATGATAGGACATAGAAAGAATAATTGCAAGGATTACTTTGCAAGCTTGAAGTAGGGTGCAAATATTACATCAAAAGTTGTATATATGATACAAACTTATTTTTTATTAAGTACATCAAACTCTGATACTTAGGTATTGGATACCATCTATGGATCACATATATATAATTCATTACAGCGACTATAGAATATTAGAGATCTGAAAAAAGGTGACCTTGAGCTTTATGGTGCAAGTAGAGAGTCCATTACCACAGAGGCTGTGAGAATCTGTATACTTAATTTGCCTTAAGACAAAAATTTAGAATTAAAAATTATTATTACATGTCTAAAGTCATTAGAAATATATTTTTGTATCTTTGTTATTAAAATAATGTTATGAAATAAAGTTAATGGGTAATAGTTGCTTCATTTTTTTTTCTAATGAATTTTATGGCAGTGGTTATATTGATAACAATCTTTTAATTCTAGCACTCAATAAAAATATTTTTTATATTGATAAAAATATAAAAAGAAAGAGAGAAGATGTGAATATCATATATCTCTGGCATTACCATCTTGGTCATATTAGTGAGTCAAGAATAAACAAGTTATACAAAAAAGAGTTCTTTGACCCATATGACTATGAATCATTGAAAACTAGTGAATCTTGTTTCGCGTGTAAGATGATCAAGACTCCATTTTTTGGACATGGAGATAGAGCAAAAGAGTTGTTAGCTCTAGTACATTCAGATATATGTGGGCTAATGTAACTCAGGCTAGAGGAGGATACTCCTATTTCATCACTTTTATGGATGATCTATCAAGGATCGAATATGTGTATCTTATGAAATATAAATATGAAGCTTTTGATAAGTTCAAGGAGTATTAAAGTATGGTCAAAAATAAACTAAAAAAAGTATCAAGATTCTTCGATCTGATCGAGGAGGAGAGTACTTATCCAGTAAATTTCTTGATCATCTTAAGAATTATGGTATTCTTTTTGAATGGACTCCTTATACACCATAGCTAAATGATGTAGCACAAAGAAGGAATCATACTTTGATGGATATAGTTCGGTCCATGATGTGCTTCACAGATCTTTTAGTATCATTCTGAAAATATGCTCTAGAAGCTACCGCATATATATTAAACAGGGTGTCTTCAAAGACTATTACTAATGCACCATATGAGATATGGAAGGAAAGAAAGTCTAATCTTAAACATCTTATGATTTGGGGCTGTCCTGGTTATATCAAAAATATCTTTGGACATAAGTTTAGTGCTAGATCAAACAAGTGCAGGTTTGTAGGATATCTTAAGAAAACTAATGGATACTACTTCTATCATCCTATTGAACAAAAGGTAATTGTTAGTAGGCACGCGACTTTCTTGAAAAATGAATTCATCTAAGAAGGAGGCAGTGGGAGGAATATTGAACTTGATAAAGTTTGAGACCTACAAACTAATCCAAAAATATCTGTGGTTGGATCATAAGGAGATCCTCAATCAAAAGTATCCAAGGATGAAGTACATCCACTATACACACCTCCTCTCTGAAGCTCAAATAAAGTGTGTCAAGCACCTCTAATATATGGTTTTGTCATTGAGAATGACATTTCAATCAATATCATTCAGGATAATGATCCACTGACCTATTCAAAAGATGTCATAAGTAGAGACTCAGATAGATGGCTGAAAGCCTTAAAATCTGAAATAACTCCATGTACACCAATCAAGTGTGGACCTTGGTTGATGTGCCTGAGGATGTGATCCCAATAGGGTGCAAGTGGGTCTTTAAGAAAAAGATCAGAGCAGATGGCCAAGTAGAAACCTAGAAAGCTATGTTGGTGGCGAAGGGTTTCAAACAAAGGCAAGGAATTGACATGATGAAACCATCTCATCAGTGGCTATGCTCAAGTTTATCCAATTTTGCTTGCTATAGCCATATACTATGCTTATGAGATCTGATAAATGGATGTCAAGACGCTTTTCTCAATGGTATTCTTGAGGAAGAGATCTATATGACTCAGCTAAAGGGATTTATCTCAAGTGGGAGGGCAAATCAAGTATGCAAGCTAAAAAAATCCATCTATGGATTGAATAGGTTTCGAAGAGTTAGAACATATGATTTGATATGACAGTCAAAGAATTTGACTTTATCAAAAATAAAGATGAACTATGCACGTATAAGAAGATAAGTGAGAGTGCTATTATCTGTAGGAACCAGATCTAGGGTTTCAGGGTTAAATCTTGAAACTTTTTCAAGATCATACAGCGGAAGACTAAAATAAATCAAAATTTATTTTTCAAAATCAGAGAATCTCTAGATCTAAGATCCTATTACATGATTATTACATAGCATTAAATCAAAAATTAAAATATATAAATATAGCATGAACTACATGTTGATCATATCAACATGTTTCTATACTACATCTAATGTATGTATTAAACAATAGATTAGATCTATTACCTTGCAAGTTAGATGTTCTAACCTTGTTGATCTGAGCTTGAGGATGATGTTGCAAGCCGCACACACGTCCGACCTCTAGGAGTCGTCCACACGAGCCCACGAATCTCGATCAGAAGTCCTGCTTCAGGAAATCAGCATAGTATGCTAGTACTGCGCTGATCCTTCTTTGATGGTTGATCAGGTGCCTCCTTCTTCTTGATTTGGACTCTTCCAAAGATGAAAGTAGAAGGAGGAGTTTCAGATCTGAGACACTCTCAGGAAACTCAAGATGGAGGGAGGAAAGATATGAAAACAAAAACCCTAGAAGAAGACCCTCTTCTTCTTCACATTTTTTTCTCTAGACACCCAAACTTCCATCTTTTATATCTCCACGACCCAAAGGTATTTCTCTTTGATTTTTGGATGATACTCTCAAATCTCTGACTTCTTCTAAAATTTCATGAAGAAATTCATCTTATATAGAGAGATATGATAGAGTCCTTGTCTAGATCAAACACCTAGTCAAGGCTTATCCAAACATGGCAAGTTAAGGGACGCCCAACTCTTGAGCACCTCCTTCATATTTTCATGCATGGATCACTATAAAAGGGTGCAAAATGTATACCCTAAAATCCATGAAAATTCTAAAAAAAATTTAGATAAATTTGGTGCAAAATTGAAAGAGTTTTGGATTTCTAAAACTTTATCTCATAGAATTCGAAATCCAAACTTATTCCTTTTAGATTTGATCCAAACCACCTTCCATGTAAGAAAGAAGAGAGGAGACCTTTTGTGAATATGGGAGAGATCTGGGAGAGGGCTTTTATCGCACAAAATAAGTGGAGATTGGCGTTGAATTAGAGAGAGGGCATGGAGAAGGATTATGTGGCGCAAGGTGGAATCCTAGTCTTACTAGGATTCTGTCTAATGACTTGTTTTAATTTGGTTTCCCAAACCAAATCAAATCAAAATTAGATCAACCCAATTAAAATAGGTCTTAACCCAATTAAGAATCTAATTTAATCAGATTAAATTAGATTTAAATCTGATTTAATTTTCTAATCAAATTAGAAATTAGATTGACCCAAGTCCTAGTTGAACTAGGACTAGTTTTTCCTTGCACTTGGCTTATCCAATAAACCAATTGGACTTGATCCAATCAAGCCCAAACCAAATCTAATTAAATTATATTTAATTAGACTTAATCTCAGCCCATTGGCTTAATCAAATTAAGCCAATCAGCAATCAAATTGCTAATAGATCCTCCTGCAACACTTGCACTGGGTTAAATGTCAATCGTATTGATCATTTAACCCTAGAACGATTCTTAATCGTTGATCAACCATCCGATCGGATCATGAACTCTAATGTGTGTGACCTCATAGGTCCGAACCTAAGATCGGTAGCACAAGAATAAATTCCTGTACCAATCAAAGTGACCATCTAGCAATGGTACCCGACGACCGGATAGGTCGAATGTGTAGAACAACATCCTTAGAACCCATGTGGATATAGTTTGCATATAATTCATCCCCTTGACCAAAATGATCATAGGACACCCCAGAGTTCAACTGTCAACTCTGATCAGGTTGTCCACATTGTATTTCAAAATATCAAATCCATCTGATGGATTATCCTGGCCAAGGTTTTGCTAAATTGAAATACAACGACTCATTCTTCTCCAACTCTTGAAGTGGTCAATCCCATCTCGATCACACTCTGACTTCACAAGTACTTGACTGTGCCCAGAAGCCTTCCGTCCCTGAATTAGAAATTCAGTTAGTCCAGTACCAAAGTACAGTGAGTTGCTTGCAAGTCACTAAGACGATCTCAGGTCTAAGGGACACTTATACCTATATCCCATCAGAGACATTCTCGACAGCAGAATACTCTGGAGTTGGTCACGTTCAATGATGATGTACCCTTACATCTCACCTGTATGCCATACCAGTGTCTCCATACTCTTTGGTTAAGAGGACAACCAACCCATATGGCCTACAGCGACCTATGCTCGATAGAAGCTGTCGTCCTTATTAACAGCCTATCATTTGGTCGTAAACAGTTTTAAGGACTAATCGACAAATCCTCTCTTTATCGAATCTAAATAGTCCTAAGGACTTCATCATAACAACGGAGTTCATTAGAAGATGAAAGCTTATGATGAAAATGCCAAATATATTTTATTTATTAACAAATCAATTACAATACTTGGTTGCTCAACCGTCAACAGCTTGACGATTGACTTTTTGAGACACATTTCCCAACAACTCCCACTTATCCTAAAGCCACTCGGCACAGTATCTAATACCCATCTTCGACTTGTGGTTGTCGAACTCCTTTATCGCTAGGGCTTTAGTGAAGGGGTCGGCTAGGTTCTCCTTTCCGTCGATCTTCTGAAGGTCGACGTCACCTCGATCCACGATCTCTCAGACCAGGTGGAAGCGGTGCAAGATGTGCTTCGTCCGCTGATGTGCTTTGGGTTCCTTCACCTGAGCTATGGCACCAGTGCTGTCACAGTAGAGCAGGACTGGACCATCGAGGGAGGGTGCTACTCCGAGCTCGGTGATGAATTTTCTCAGCCACACAGCTTCATTCACGGCATCTGATGCTGCGATATACTCCGCTTCACAAACAGAGTCTGCCACAGTATGCTGCTTGGAACTCTTCCAGCAGATGGCTCCACCATTCAGAGTAAAGATATAACCCGACACACTCCAGATGTCATCATGATCAGATTGGAAGCTGGAGTCTGTGAACCCCACAAGTTTCAGATCTGACTCGCCATAAACCAACCATTGATCCTTAGTATTTTTCAAATACTTAAGGATGGCTTTAACCACTTTCCAGTGGTTTTCTCCAGGATCAGATTGATATCTACTCACTACTCCTAGTGAGTATGCCACATCTGATCTTGTACATGTCATGGCGTACATGATAGATCCCACGGCTGAAGCATATGGGACTCTACTCATATGCTCTCTCTCTTCAGGAGTTGTCGGACAATCCTTCTTAGAGAGAGAAATTCCTTGGCCTATCAGTAGATAGCCCTTCTTGGAATTCTCCATGCTGAACCTCTTCAGCACAGTGTCTATGTACATGGACTGGGATAACCCAAGCATCCTTTTAGATCTATCCCTATAGATCTTCATCCCTAGGATGTAGGATGCTTCACCCAAGTCCTTCATGGAGAACTGTGATGACAACCAAACTTTTATTCCCTGTAGTACGGGGATGTCATTCCCGATTAAGAGAATGTCATCCACGTACAAGATAAGGAATACCACAACTGGACCATTTGCCCATTTATAGATGCAGGGCTCTTCTCCATTCTTAATAAAGCCATACGTTTTGATCACCTTATCAAAATGCATGTTCCAACTCCGAGAAGCTTGCTTCAATCCATAAATGGATCTCTGAAGCTTGCACACCTTGGACTCATCTGTGGATGTAAACCCCTCAGGTTGTATCATATACACCTCTTCGGTCAGCTCTCCATTCAGGAAAGCTGTCTTTACATCCATCTGCCAGATCTCATAATCTAGATGGGCAGCTATTGCAAGCATTATCCGAATAGATTTGAGCATTGCCATAGGGAAAAACATCTTGTCATAGTCAATACCATAACGTTGATGATACCCCTTGGCTACCAGATGGGCTTTATAGGTCTCCACCTTTCCGTCTGCGCCCCTCTTCCTTTTGAAGACCCATTTACACGCAATGGGTTTAACCCCTTCAGGTGGGTCAACCAATGTCCATACATCGTTGACCTTCATGGACTCCATTTCGGATTTCATGGCTTCAAGCCATTTCTCGGAATCAGGTCTCTGCATTGCATCCATATAGGTGATCGGATCCTCATTATTCTCATCAAGTTCGATGGGATCACCGTCCCGGACCAAGAAACCGTAGTATCTGTCCGGTTGATGCGGTACTCTACCGGATTGCCTTAATGGTGCAGGTACATTGGGCTTCGGATATGATCTAATCATATCTGACTCAGGTTCAGCTATTGGTGTCGGTCCTTCTACCTGTTGAACTTCATCAAGTTCAACCTTAGAGGCAACGGTTCCTTCACCAAGGAACTCCTTTTCCAAAAAGATTGTCTTAAGGCTGACGAACACCTTTTGTTCATCAGCATGGTAGAAAAAATATCCTTTTGTCTCTTTGGGGTACCCTATGAATGAGCATTTGTCAGACCTAGGTCCAAGTTTGTCTGTGACTAATCGTTTGACATAGGTCGGGCACCCCCAGACCCTAAGGTGTGAAAGTGCTGGCTTACGTCCCGTCCATATCTCATATGGAGTCTTAATTACAGACTTACTTGGAACCCTATTTAACAGATAACTGGCCGATTCGAGTGCATATCCCCAGAAGGATATCGGCAAGCTAGCAAAACTCATCATGGATCGGACCATGTCTAACAGAGTCTGATTCCTCCTTTCAGACACACCATTATGCTGTGGTGTTCCTGGAGGAGTCCATTGGGAGAGAATCTCATTCTCTCTTAGATATGTGAGAAACTCACTAGAAAGGTATTCTCCTCCTCGATCAGATCGAAGAGTTTTAATACTTTTCCAGTTTGTTTTTCTACTTCACTTCAAAATCGTTTGAACATTTCAAATGAATCCAATTTATGTTTCATCAGATAGACATATCCATATCGGGATAGGTCATCCGTGAAAGTTATGAAGTAGAAATATCCACCTCTAGCACTGGTGCTCATGGGCCCGCATACATCAGTATGTACTAGGCCCAAGAGCTCAGTAGCTCTCTCATCTTTTCCAGTAAAAGGTGACTTGGTCATTTTACCAAGAAGACAGGACTCACAGGTTGGAAGTGATTCACAATCACTAACTTCGAGGATTTCCTCTTGAGTCAACCTGTTTATTCTGTTCTTATTTATATGACCTAGCCTATAGTGCCATAAGTAGATATCTGACACATATCTAATCTAGGGTGCTTGCCAGTAGAATAGACTCTTATCAGGCTTGATCTTTTTGGTCTGGCTCTGCACAGATGTCCCAGCCTGAACTTGCACCTTCTTGACTTTCTTCTTCTTGTTCTTCTTCCCTTTCTTAAAAGGTCGAGAACCAGAAGATGAACCTCCCACTAAGTTCACCGACTCCTTGTGAAGTTGGTGATCCTTCTCAAAGTTCTGAAGCAACCCCAGTAACCAGTGGTAGTTTACTTCAGGCTTTGTCATTCTATAATGAGTGAGGAATGGGAGATAAGACTTGGGCAGTGAGTTCAGTATTGCATCTTTCCCAAGCTGCTCATGCAAGGAAAAGTCGAGCTTGCTCAATCGTTCCATCAGCTCGATCATGTACAATACATGATCAGTGACAGAGGCACCATCCCGCATTTTGGCATTGAAGATGGCACAACTAGTCTTGTGCCTCTCTACGTCATCGAGTGTGCCAAAGGCATCCTCCAACACTTGAAGCATGTCCTTTGACTGAGCTGTCTCGAATCTGCGATTGAACTCGTCGCTCATGGCAGCCAGCATGATACAGCGCACCGTGGTCTGATAATTGAGCCACTTCTGGTAAGTGTCTCTGACTGTTTTACGTGCATTGACAGCTGGCTCCTCAGGTGCAGGATCTATTATCACATATAGGATCCTTTCATGCTCCAGGACTATCTTCAACTTTCAGTACCAGCTACCGAAGTTGGGTCCCACCAACTTTCATTGTCCAATAATGATCGGAGCGATAGAGAAGTGGCCATATTTGCACAAAGGAGAACCATAACCTAATTAGTAATTGATTCATTAAACCTAAAGATTTGGACTTTAATCAAAAGGTTTCTCCCACTATTTTATTCGAATTGGTAGCCTCTACCTCCAATTCGAGGAATTACCCTAATTCCTTAGCGGATACTAGAATCCACTTAGACTGCACACAAGCCCAACTTTGGTTGGTCAACCCATGTACATCTAAGGGTAGGTTCATAACCAATTATTTCTCTAAAAATTTTTAGTAATTTTAATTTTGCCCCAGAAACCTAATCAGTAGGCTTTGGCCTCCACTGTAAGGATCCGGTTAGGTCCAACCATTAACATGATCATACTTGGTGCATCTAACCAACGAATGATTAAGCCCAACTTAGGTTGGCTCACCTAACCACCATTAGAGAGACACTTCCAAGTCATCATATGATGAGTGATAATTTATTAGTCAACAAGCACCAGGCCTTTGGGTCTGCAATGATTATTGAGTTAATGGACTCATTATCAAACACCTTAATGGGCGGCTATGACTCAGTTATCTCCATAACTTTATCATTTTAAGGACCTAATAATTTTAGAAGATTTAAATAATTTAGAGGATGAGGTCAGATGAACTAGCTTATCATGATCCTCCCACTGGCTTCACCAAGTCAGCTTAAGGGAGACCATTAAAAAGGGCTGGTCTAGGAGCACCTAAATCAGTCACACTGATTTACCTAGCTGACATGGGTCAGCTCGAATAGTCAAGTGATCCGATCAAAATATAATTTCACCAAGAGGCCAGGTAAGTTCGATCAGTGGGAGGGTCTGCCAAAGCTTGCCTTAGACACCATCAGAAATGGCCAGGTAAGCGGCTCCCAATTAAAAACCACCAATCTGGTTTACCTTAGACACCAACTGGTTTAATTAGTTTCGATTAGATCAACCTAACAGTTCATGCTAGACCCTTGGCTAAGAATCAAGTCCATTTGGTTCTCGTTAAAGACATGGACTTGACCAACTACAACTATTGTAATTGATCTAGAGAATCCTTGACCTAATCTAAGACAACAATTGATTAGATTTAGTCAATTCTCTAATTAAATCCATCTTCAATCTAACCATAGGTCTAACCCAATTAATGGACCTAATTCCCACTAACCCATTAACCCAATGTGTTATGATTTGTGTCTTAGGTTCTTCAATTCACAATCCTAGAACCTAATCAAACAACTTCTTAATTCTTAATTAAGTTTTGGGCTGAGGGTTGGGTTTGGCTTTTCAAAAAATAATTTTCACATTTGTAAAATAATTTTACAATATGATTCTACCAACCATATTGCATGTTTGATTCATAATCAAGATACAAGTGAAATAAACATGAAACTACTTTAGATCTAATCTAAACAGGTTCATGTAATTGAAACAATTTCAACTTTAAATAATTTCTTTGCACAAAAATTATTAACAAAGAGATTTTATTTAGATTTAAATATTTTTAAATCTAATAAATTATAAATTTAATCTAGATCATATCTAACAAATTTATGATTAAAGATAGATCTACACAAACTAGGACAACCTTTGCACTGTAAGGGGCAAACCTTATAGCAGGACAACCTTGCAGTTTGTGATTGATCTAAAATTTTAATTTCAGATTTAATAATCAGATTATAAATTAGATCTAATATAAAAAATAATCTAAGCATATATCAATAATCATGTAATAAAGAACCTAGGCTCTGATACCAATTGTAGGAACCAGATCTAGGGTTTCAGGGTTAGATCTTGAAACTTTTTCAAGATCATACAGTGGAAGATTAAAATAAATCAAAATTTATTTTTTAAAATTAGAGAATTCCTAGATCTAAGATCCTATTACATGATTATTACATAGCATTAAATCAAAAATTAAAATATATAAATATAGCATGAACTACATGTTGATCATATCAACATGTTTCTATACTACATCTAATGTATGTATTAAACAATAGATCAGATCTATTACCTTGCAAGTTAGATGTTCTAACCTTGTTGATCTGGGCTTGAGGTTAATGTTGCAAGCCGCACACTGTCCGGCCTCTAGGAGTCGTCCACACGAGCCCACGAATCTCGATCAGAAGTCCTGCTTCAGGAAATCAGCATAGTATGCTAGTACTGCGCTGATCCTTCTTTGATGGTTGATCAGGTGCCTCCTTCTTCTTGATTTGGACTCTTCCAAAGATAGAAAGTAGAAGGAGGAGTTTCAGATCTGAGACGCTCTCAGGAAACTCAAGATGGAGGGAGGAAAGATATGAAAACAAAAACCCTAGAAGAAGACCCTCTTCTTCTTCACATTTTTTTCTCTAGACATCCAAACTTGCATCTTTTATATCTCCACAACCCAAAGGTATTTCTCTTTGATTTTTGGATGGGATAAACGTCTCTCAAATATCTGACTTTCTCTAAAATTTCATAAAGAAACTCATCTTATATAGAGAGATATGATATAGTCCTT
This sequence comes from Elaeis guineensis, assembly GCF_000442705.2. Taxonomy (NCBI): domain Eukaryota; kingdom Viridiplantae; phylum Streptophyta; class Magnoliopsida; order Arecales; family Arecaceae; genus Elaeis; species Elaeis guineensis. The sequence goes on along the minus strand of NC_025996.2, from coordinate 99,397,341 downwards.
ATCTAGGTCAAACACCTAGTCAAGGCTTATCCAAACATGGCAAGTTAAGGGACGCCCAACTCTTGAGCACCTTCTTCATATTTTCATGCATGGATCACCAGAAAATGGTGCACAATGTATACCCTAAAAGCTACAAAAATTCCAAAAAAAATTTGGATAAATTCGGTGCAAAATTGAAAGAGTTTTGGATTTCTAAAACTCTATCTCATAGAATTCGAAATCCAAACTTATTCCTTTTAGATTTGATCCAAACCACCTTCCATGTAAGAAAGAAGAGAGGAGACCTTTTGTGAACGTGGGAGAGATCTGGGAGAGGGCTTTTGTCACACAAAATAAGTGGACATTGGCGTTGAATAAGAGAGAGGGCGTGGAGAAGGATTATGTGGCGCAAGGTGGAATCCTAGTCTTACTAGGATTCTATCTTATGACTTGTTTTAATTTGGTTTCCCAAATTAAATCAAATCAAAATTAGATCAACCCAATTAAAATAGGTCTTAACCCAATTAAGAACCTAATTTAATCAGATTAAATTAGATTTAAATCTGATTTAATTTTCTAATCAAATTAGAAATTAGATTGATCCAAGTCCTAGTTGAACTAGGACTAGTTTTTTCTTGCACTTGGCTTATCCAATAAACTAATTGACTTGATCCAATCAAGTCCAAACAAATCTAATTAAATCATATTTAATTAGACTTAATCTCAGCCCATTGGCTTAATCAAATTAAGCCAATCAGCAATCGAATTGCTAATAGATCCTCCTGCAACACTTGCACTGGGTTAAATGTCAATCGTATTGATCATTTAACCCTAGAACGATCTTAATCGTTGATCAACCATCCGATCGGATCATGAACTCTAATGTGTGTGACCTCATAGGTCCGAACCTAAGCCGATAGTATAGAAATAAATTTCTGTACCAATCGAAAGTGATCATCTAGCAATGGTACCCGATGATCGGATAGGTCGAATGTGTAGAACAACATCCTTAGAACCCATGCGGATATAGTTTTTTCATATAATTCATCCCCTTGACCAAAATGATCATAGGACACCCCAGAGTTCAACTGTCAACTCTGATCAGGTTGTCCACATTGTATTTCAAAATATCAAATCCATCTGATGGATTACCCTGGCCAAGGTTTTGCTAAATTGAAATACAGCGACTCATTCTTCTCCAACTCTTGGAGTGGTCAATCCCATCTCGATCACACTCTGACTTCGCAAGTACTTGACTGTGCCCAGAAGCCTTCCGTCCCTGAATTAGAAATTCAGTTAGTCCAGTACCAAAGCACAGTGAGTTGCTTGCAAGTCACTGAGGCGATCTCAAGTCTAAGGGACACTTATACCTATATCCCATCAGAGACATTCTCGACAGCAGAATGCTCTGGAGTTGGTCACGTTCAATGATGATGTACCCTTACATCTCACCTGTATGCCATACCAGTGTCTCCACACTCTTGGTTAAGAGGACAACCAACCCATATGGCCTACAGCGACCTATGCTCGATAGAAGCTGTCGTCCTTATTAACAGCCTATCATTTGGTCGTGAACAGTTTTAAGGACTAATCG
>NC_025996.2:99355202-99395668 GCF_000442705.2 Elaeis guineensis | reverse complement strand
GCTTCAGGAAATCAGCACAGTATGCTAGTACTGCGCTGATCCTTCTTTGATGGTTGATCAGGTGCCTCCTTCTTCTTGATTTGGACTCTTCCAAAGATGAAAAGTAGAAGGAGGAGTTTCAGATCTGAGACACTCTCAGGAAACTCAAGATGGAGGGAGGAAAGATATGAAAACAAAAACCCTAGAAGAAGACCCTCTTCTTCTTCACTTTTTCTCTCTAGACACCCAAACTTGCATCTTTTATATCTCCACGACCCAAAGGTATTTCTCTCTGATTTTTGGATGATACTCTCAAAATCTACTTCTTCTAAAATTTTATGAAGAAACTCATCTTATATAGAGAGATATGATAGAGTCCTTGTCTAGGTCAAACACCTAGTCAAGGCTTATCCAAACATGGCAAGTTAAGGGACGCCCAACTCTTGAGCACCTCCTTCATATTTTCATGCATGGATCACTATAAAAGGGTGCAAAATGTATACCCTAAAATCCATGAAAATTCTAAAAAAATTTAGATAAATTTGGTGCAAAATTGAAGAGTTTTGGATTTCTAAAAACTTTATCTCATAGAATTCGAAATCCAAACTTATTCCTTTTAGATTTGATCCAAACCACCTTCCCATGTAAGAAAGAAGAGAGGAGACCTTTTGTGAATATGGGAGAGATCTGGGAGAGGGCTTTATCACAAAATAAGTGGAGATTGGCGTTGAATTAGAGAGAGGGCATGGAGAAGGATTATGTGGCGCAAGGTGGAATCCTAGTCTTACTAGGATTCTGTCTAATGACTTGTTTTAATTTGGTTTCCCAAACCAAATCAAATCAAAATTAGATCAACCCAATTAAAATAGGTCTTAACCCAATTAAGAATCTAATTTAATCAGATTAAATTAGATTTAAATCTGATTTAATTTTCTAATCAAATTAGAAATTAGATTGACCCAAGTCCTAGTTGAACTAGGACTAGTTTTTCCTTGCACTTGGCTTATCCAATAAACCAATTGGACTTGATCCAATCAAGCCCAAACCAAATCTAATTAAATTATATTTAATTAGACTTAATCTCAGCCCATTGGCTTAATCAAATTAAGCCAATCAGCAATCAAATTGCTAATAGATCCTCCTGCAACACTTGCACTGGGTTAAATGTCAATCGTATTGATCATTTAACCCTAGAACGATTCTTAATCGTTGATCAACCATCCGATCGGATCATGAACTCTAATGTGTGTGACCTCATAGGTCCGAACCTAAGATCGGTAGCACAAGAATAAATTCCTGTACCAATCAAAGTGACCATCTAGCAATGGTACCCGACGACCGGATAGGTCGAATGTGTAGAACAACATCCTTAGAACCCATGTGGATATAGTTTGCATATAATTCATCCCCTTGACCAAAATGATCATAGGACACCCCAGAGTTCAATTGTCAACTCTGATCAGGTTGTCCACATTGTATTTCAAAATATCAAATCCATCTGATGGATTATCCTGGCCAAGGTTTTGCTAAATTGAAATACAACGACTCATCTTCTCCAACTCTTGAAGTGGTCAATCCCATCTCGATCACACTCTGACTTCACAAGTACTTGACTGGCCCAGAAGCCTTCCGTCCCTGAATTAGAAATTCAGTTAGTCCAGTACCAAAGTACAGTGAGTTGCTTGCAAGTCACTAAGACGATCTCAGGTCTAAGGGACACTTAACCTATATCCCATCAGAGACATCCGACAGCAGAATACTCTGGAGTTGGTCACGTTCAATGATGATGTACCCTTACATCTCACCTGTATGCCATACCAGTGTCTCCATACTCTTTGGTTAAGAGGACAACCAACCCATATGGCCTACAGCGACCTATGCTCGATAGAAGCTGTCGTCCTTATTAACAGCCTATCATTTGGTCGTAAACAGTTTTAAGGACTAATCGACAAATCCTCTCTTTATCGAATCTAAATAGTCCTAAGGACTTCATCATAACAACGGAGTTCATTAGAAGATGAAAGCTATGATGAAAATACCAAATATATTTTATTTATTAACAAATCAATTACAATACTGGTTGCTCAACCGTCAACAGCTTGACGATTGACTTTTTGAGACACATTTCCCAACAACTCCCACTTATCCTAAAGCCACTCGGCACAGTATCTAATACCCATCTTCGACTTGTGGTTGTCGAACTCCTTTATCGCTAGGGCTTTAGTGAAGGGGTCGGCTAGGTTCTCCTTTCCGTCGATCTTCTGGAAGGTCGACGTCACCTCGATCCACGATCTCTCAGACCAGGTGGAAGCGGTGCAAGATGTGCTTCGTCCGCTGATGTGCTTTGGGTTCCTTCACCTGAGCTATGGCACCAGTGCTGTCACAGTAGAGCAGGACTGGACCATCGAGGAGGGTGCTACTCCGAGCTCGGTGATGAATTTTCTCAGCCACACAGCTTCATTCACGGCATCTGATGCTGCGATATACTCCGCTTCACAAACAGAGTCTGCCACAGTATGCTGCTTGGAACTCTTCCAGCAGATGGCTCCACCATTCAGAGTAAAGATATAACCCGACACACTCCAGATGTCATCATGATCAGATTGGAAGCTGGAGTCTGTGAACCCCACAAGTTTCAGATCTGACTCGCCATAAACCAACCATTGATCCTTAGTATTTTTCAAATACTTAAGGATGGCTTTAACCACTTTCCAGTGGTTTTCTCCTAGGATCAGATTGATATCTACTCACTACTCCTAGTGAGTATGCCACATCTGATCTTGTACATGTCATGGCGTACATGATAGATCCCAGGCTGAAGCATATGGGACTCTACTCATATGCTCTCTCTCTTCAGGAGTTGTCGGACAATCCTTCTTAGAGAGAGAAATTCCTTGGCCTATCAGTAGATAGCCCTTCTTGGAATTCTCCATGCTGAACCTCTCAGCACAGTGTCTATGTACATGGACTGGGATAACCCAAGCATCCTTTTAGATCTATCCCTATAGATCTTCATCCCTAGGATGTAGGATGCTTCATCCAAGTCCTTCATGGAGAACTGTGATGACAACCAAACTTTTATTCCCTGTAGTACGGGGATGTCATTCCCGATTAAGAGAATGTCATCCACGTACAAGATAAGGAATACCACAACTGGACCATTTGCCCATTTATAGATGCAGGGCTCTTCTCCATTCTTAATAAAGCCATACGTTTTGATCACCTTATCAAAATGCATGTTCCAACTCCAAGAAGCTTGCTTCAATCCATAAATGGATCTCTGAAGCTTGCACACCTTGGACTCATCTGTGGATGTAAACCCCTCAGGTTGTATCATATACACCTCTTCGGTCAGCTCTCCATTCAGGAAAGCTGTCTTTACATCCATCTGCCAGATCTCATAATCTAGATGGGACAGCTATTGCAAGCATTATCCGAATAGATTTGAGCATTGCCATAGGGAAAAACATCTTGTCATAGTCAATACCATAACGTTGATGATACCCCTTGGCTACCAGATGGGCTTTATAGGTCTCCACCTTTCCGTCTGCGCCCCTCTTCCTTTGAAGACCCATTTACACGCAATGGGTTTAACCCCTTCAGGTGGGTCAACCAATGTCCATACATCGTTGACCTTCATGGACTCCATTTCGGATTTCATGGCTTCAAGCCATTTCTCGGAATCAGGTCTCTGCATTGCATCCATATAGGTGATCGGATCCTCATTATTCTCATCAAGTTCGATGGGATCACCGTCCCGGACCAAGAAACCGTAGTATCTGTCCGGTTGATGCGGTACTCTACCGGATTGCCTTAATGGTGCAGGTACATTGGGCTTCGGATATGATCTAATCATATCTGACTCAGGTTCAGCTATTGGTGTCGGTCCTTCTACCTGTTGAACTTCATCAAGTTCAACCTTAGAGGCAACGGTTCCTTCACCAAGGAACTCCTTTTCCAAAAAGATTGTCTTAAGGCTGACGAACACCTTTTGTTCATCAGCATGGTAGAAAAAATATCCTTTTGTCTCTTTGGGGTACCCTATGAATGAGCATTTGTCAGACCTAGGTCCAAGTTTGTCTGTGACTAATCGTTTGACATAGGTCGGGCACCCCCAGACCCTAAGGTGTGAAAGTGCTGGCTTACGTCCCGTCCATATCTCATATGGAGTCTTAATTACAGACTTACTTGGAACCCTATTTAACAGATAACTGGCCGATTCGAGTGCATATCCCCAGAAGGATATCGGCAAGCTAGCAAAACTCATCATGGATCGGACCATGTCTAACAGAGTCTGATTCCTCCTTTCAGACACACCATTATGCTGTGGTGTTCCTGGAGGAGTCCATTGGGAGAGAATCTCATTCTCTCTTAGATATGTGAGAAACTCACTAGAAAGGTATTCTCCTCCTCGATCAGATCGAAGAGTTTTAATACTTTTCCCAGTTTGTTTTTCTACTTCACTTCAAAATCGTTTGAACATTTCAAATGAATCCAATTTATGTTTCATCAGATAGACATATCCATATCGGGATAGGTCATCCGTGAAAGTTATGAAGTAGAAATATCCACCTCTAGCACTGGTGCTCATGGGCCCGCATACATCAGTATGTACTAGGCCCAAGAGCTCAGTAGCTCTCTCATCTTTTCCAGTAAAAGGTGACTTGGTCATTTTACCAAGAAGACAGGACTCACAGGTTGGAAGTGATTCACAATCACTAACTTCGAGGATTTCCTCTTGAGTCAACCTGTTTATTCTGTTCTTATTTATATGACCTAGCCTATAGTGCCATAAGTAGATATCTGACACATATCTAATCTAGGGTGCTTGCCAGTAGAATAGACTCTTATCAGGCTTGATCTTTTTGGTCTGGCTCTGCACAGATGTCCCAGCCTGAACTTGCACCTTCTTGACTTTCTTCTTCTTGTTCTTCTTCCCTTTCTTAAAAGGTCGAGAACCAGAAGATGAACCTCCCACTAAGTTCACCGACTCCTTGTGAAGTTGGTGATCCTTCTCAAAGTTCTGAAGCAACCCCAGTAACCAGTGGTAGTTTACTTCAGGCTTTGTCATTCTATAATGAGTGAGGAATGGGAGATAAGACTTGGGCAGTGAGTTCAGTATTGCATCTTTCCCAAGCTGCTCATGCAAGGAAAAGTCGAGCTTGCTCAATCGTTCCATCAGCTCGATCATGTACAATACATGATCAGTGACAGAGGCACCATCCCGCATTTTGGCATTGAAGATGGCACAACTAGTCTTGTGCCTCTCTACGTCATCGAGTGTGCCAAAGGCATCCTCCAACACTTGAAGCATGTCCTTTGACTGAGCTGTCTCGAATCTGCGATTGAACTCGTCGCTCATGGCAGCCAGCATGATACAGCGCACCGTGGTCTGATAATTGAGCCACTTCTGGTAAGTGTCTCTGACTGTTTTACGTGCATTGACAGCTGGCTCCTCAGGTGCAGGATCTATTATCACATATAGGATCCTTTCATGCTCCAGGACTATCTTCAACTTTCAGTACCAGCTACCGAAGTTGGGTCCCACCAACTTTCATTGTCCAATAATGATCGGAGCGATAGAGAAGTGGCCATATTTGCACAAAGGAGAACCATAACCTAATTAGTAATTGATTCATTAAACCTAAAGATTTGGACTTTAATCAAAAGGTTTCTCCCACTATTTTATTCGAATTGGTAGCCTCTACCTCCAATTCGAGGAATTACCCTAATTCCTTAGCGGATACTAGAATCCACTTAGACTGCACACAAGCCCAACTTTGGTTGGTCAACCCATGTACATCTAAGGGTAGGTTCATAACCAATTATTTCTCTAAACAATTTTTAGTAATTTTAATTTTGCCCCAGAAACCTAATCAGTAGGCTTTGGCCTCCACTGTAAGGATCCGGTTAGGTCCAACCATTAACATGATCATACTTGGTGCATCTAACCAACGAATGATTAAGCCCAACTTAGGTTGGCTCACCTAACCACCATTAGAGAGACACTTCCAAGTCATCATATGATGAGTGATAATTTATTAGTCAACAAGCACCAGGCCTTTGGGTCTGCAATGATTATTGAGTTAATGGACTCATTATCAAACACCTTAATGGGCGGCTATGACTCAGTTATCTCCATAACTTTATCATTTTAAGGACCTAATAATTTTAGAAGATTTAAATAATTTAGAGGATGAGGTCAGATGAACTAGCTTATCATGATCCTCCCACTGGCTTCACCAAGTCAGCTTAAGGGAGACCATTAAAAAGGGCTGGTCTAGGAGCACCTAAATCAGTCACACTGATTTACCTAGCTGACATGGGTCAGCTCGAATAGTCAAGTGATCCGATCAAAAATAATTTCACCAAGAGGCCAGGTAAGTTCGATCAGTGGGAGGGTCTGCCAAAGCTTGCCTTAGACACCATCAGAAATGGCCAGGTAAGCGGGCTCCCAATTAAAAACCACCAATCTGGTTTACCTTAGACACCAACTGGTTTAATTAGTTTCGATTAGATCAACCTAACAGTTCATGCTAGACCACTTGGCTAAGAATCAAGTCCATTTGGTTCTCGTTAAAGACATGGACTTGACCAACTACAACTATTGTAATTGATCTAGAGAATCCTTGACCTAATCTAAGACAACAATTGATTAGATTTAGTCAATTCTCTAATTAAATCCATCTTCAATCTAACCATAGGTCTAACCCAATTAATGGACCTAATTCCCACTAACCCATTAACCCAATGTGTTATGATTTGTGTCTTAGGTTCTTCAATTCACAATCCTAGAACCTAATCAAACAACTTCTTAATTCTTAATTAAGTTTTGGGCTGAGGGTTGGGTTTGGCTTTTCAAAAAATAATTTTCACATTTGTAAAATAATTTTACAATATGATTCTACCAACCATATTGCATGTTTGATTCATAATCAAGATACAAGTGAAATAAACATGAAACTACTTTAGATCTAATCTAAACAGGTTCATGTAATTGAAACAATTTCAACTTTAAATAATTTCTTTGCACAAAAATTATTAACAAAGAGATTTTATTTAGATTTAAATATTTTTTAAATCTAATAAATTATAAATTTAATCTAGATCGTATCTAACAAATTTATGATTAAAGATAGATCTACACAAACTAGGACAACCTTTGCACTGTAAGGGGCAAACCTTATAGCAGGACAACCTTGCAGTTTGTGATTGATCTAAAATTTTAATTTCAGATTTAATAATCAGATTATAAATTAGATCTAATATAAAAAATAATCTAAGCATATATCAATAATCATGTAATAAAGAACCTAGGCTCTGATACCAATTGTAGGAACCAGATCTAGGGTTTCAGGGTTAGATCTTGAAACTTTTTCAAGATCATACAGTGGAAGATTAAAATAAATCAAAATTTATTTTTTAAAATAGAGAATTCCTAGATCTAAGATCCTATTACATGATTATTACATAGCATTAAATCAAAAATTAAAATATATAAATATAGCATGAACTACATGTTGATCATATCAACATGTTTCTATACTACATCTAATGTATGTATTAAACAATAGATCAGATCTATTACCTTGCAAGTTAGATGTTCTAACCTTGTTGATCTGGGCTTGAGGTTAATGTTGCAAGCCGCACACATGTCCGGCCTCTAGGAGTCGTCCACACGAGCCCACGAATCTCGATCAGAAGTCCTGCTTCAGGAAATCAGCATAGTATGCTAGTACTGCGCTGATCCTTCTTTGATGGTTGATCAGGTGCCTCCTTCTTCTTGATTTGGACTCTTCCAAAGATAGAAAGTAGAAGGAGGAGTTTCAGATCTGAGACGCTCTCAGGAAACTCAAGATGGAGGGAGGAAAGATATGAAAACAAAAACCCTAGAAGAAGACCCTCTTCTTCTTCACATTTTTTTCTCTAGACATCCAAACTTGCATCTTTTATATCTCCACGACCCAAAGGTATTTCTCTTTGATTTTTGGATGGGATAAACGTCTCTCAAATATCTGACTTTCTCTAAAATTTATAAAGAAACTCATCTTATATAGAGAGATATGATATAGTCCTTATCTAGGTCAAACACCTAGTCAAGGCTTATCCAAACATGGCAAGTTAAGGGACGCCCAACTCTTGAGCACCTTCTTCATATTTTCATGCATGGATCACCAGAAAAGGTGCACAATGTATACCCTAAAAGCTACAAAAATTCCAAAAAAAATTTGGATAAATTCGGTGCAAAATTGAAAGAGTTTTGGATTTCTAAAACTCTATCTCATAGAATTCGAAATCCAAACTTATTCCTTTTAGATTTGATCCAAACCACCTTCCATGTAAGAAAGAAGAGAGGAGACCTTTTGTGAACGTGGGAGAGATCTGGGAGAGGGCTTTTGTCACACAAAATAAGTGGACATTGGCGTTGAATAAGAGAGAGGGCGTGGAGAAGGATTATGTGGCGCAAGGTGGAATCCTAGTCTTACTAGGATTCTATCTTATGACTTGTTTTAATTTGGTTTCCCAAATTAAATCAAATCAAAATTAGATCAACCCAATTAAAATAGGTCTTAACCCAATTAAGAACCTAATTTAATCAGATTAAATTAGATTTAAATCTGATTTAATTTTCTAATCAAATTAGAAATTAGATTGATCCAAGTCCTAGTTGAACTAGGACTAGTTTTTTCTTGCACTTGGCTTATCCAATAAACTAATTAGACTTGATCCAATCAAGTCCAAACCAAATCTAATTAAATCATATTTAATTAGACTTAATCTCAGCCCATTGGCTTAATCAAATTAAGCCAATCAGCAATCGAATTGCTAATAGATCCTCCTGCAACACTTGCACTGGGTTAAATGTCAATCGTATTGATCATTTAACCCTAGAACGATTCTTAATCGTTGATCAACCATCCGATCGGATCATGAACTCTAATGTGTGTGACCTCATAGGTCCGAACCTAAGCCGTAGTATAGAAATAAATTTTGTACCAATCGAAGTGATCATCTAGCAATGGTACCCGATGATCGGATAGGTCGAATGTGTAGAACAACATCCTTAGAACCCATGCGGATATAGTTTTCATATAATTCATCCCCTTGACCAAAATGATCATAGGACACCCCAGAGTTCAACTGTCAACTCTGATCAAGTTGTCCACATTGTATTTCAAAATATCAAATCCATCTGATGGATTACTCTGGCCAAGGTTTTGCTAAATTAAAATACAGCGACTCATTCTTCTCCAACTCTTGGAGTGGTCAATCCCATCTCGATCACACTCTGACTTCACAAGTACTTGACTGTGCCCAGAAGCCTTCCGTCCCTGAATTAAAAATTCAGTTAGTCCAGTACCAAAGCACAGTGAGTTGCTTGCAAGTCACTGAGGCGATCTCAGATCTAAGGGACACTTATACCTATATCCCATCAGAGACATTCTCGACAGCAGAATACTCTGAAGTTGGTCACGTTCAATGACGATGTACCCTTACATCTCACCTGTATGCCATACCAGTGTCTCCACACTCTTTGGTTAAGAGGATAACTAACCCATATGGCCTACAGCGACCTATGCTCAATAGAAGCTGTCGTCCTTAATAACAGCCTATCATTTGGTCATGAACAGTTTTAATGACTAATCGATAAATCCTCTCTTTATCAAATCTAAATAGTCCTAAGGACTTCATCATAACAACGGAGTTCATTAGAAGATGAAAGCTTATGATGAAAATGCCAAATATATTTTATTTATTAACAAATCAATTACAATACTTGGTTGCTCAACCGTCAACAGCTTGACGATTGGCTTTTTGGGACACATTTCCTAACATTATCTTCTTGGTTCTGTATGTTAATGACATACTACATACTGGGAATGATATCTTAATATTACAGTCGGTCAAGACTTAGCTATTGAATAAGTTTTTCATGAAAGAATTGGATGAAGCATCCTATATACTAGGTATAAAGATCTATAGAGATAGATCTAAGAGGATGCTAAGCTTGTCCCAATCTCAGTACATAGATCTTGTGTTGAAGAGGTTCAACATGGAGGTAAGTAAAAGAGGTTACCTGCCTATAAGTCATGGCATACATCTCTCTAAGAAAATATGTCCTAAGATACCAGAGGAAAGAAAAAAAATGAGTGAAATCCCTTATGCTTTGGCTATGGGATCAATAATGTATGCTATGCTATATACAGGCCTGATGTAGCTTATACTTTAGGCATAGCTAGCAGATTTTAGGTTGATCCTGGGGAGGATCATTGAAAAATTATGAAAAATATTTTTAAGTACCTAAGGAGGACTAAAGATATTTTTTTAATATTTGAAGGAGGATCAAAGTTGAAATTAAAGAGATATACAGATTCTAGTTTTCAATCTGACCTTGATGATAGCAAGTCGATTTCAGGATATATGTTTATCCTAAATGGTAGAGTAGTGAGTTGGAAGAGTTTTAAGCAGTCGACAGTAGCTGACTCAACAATTGAGGTAGAGTACATCGCTGCTAGTGAAGTTACTAGGGAAGCAATCTAGATGAAGAAGTTTATCATGGAATTAGAAGTCGTTCCTGAAATTGAAGGATCAGTGCCACTCTATTGTCATAATACTAGGGCTGTTATTCAAGCTAAGAAACCTAAGTCTTATCAAAGGTTCAAGCACATCCTCAGATGCTTTCACCTTATTCAAGAAATTATAGAGCAACAAGATGTTGTCCTTGAATGAGTAGACACTAAGAATAATATAGCAAACCCATTCACTAAGGTCATACCACAGCAGCTATTTGATCACTATTTAAATTGTATGGGATTGAAATATAAAGGTGATTGGCTTTAGTACAAATGAGAGATTGAAAGAAGAATACCCTACAAGCCAATTGCATAAATGATGTAATGGAACTTTTATTTGTAAATTTTCAACTCATGTGGTGACATTTTTTATGTGATAATAAAATGAGGCACTTGATTCATCATTAGCTGCATCTTACTATATTTAAGATTATGATGAACCTCAAAGATTTGGAGACATGAATGGGTCATACCTATGAGACCTAAAATTCTAAAATCTTAATCTTAAATATTTTTGGTTGTGAGAATATTGAGTCGGGGATCAATATTTTGAAAAGACACGCACATCCTATGTATGCTTAATGAAGAGGGTGGCTGATCTCACTAGCCACTTGTATGAGGATACTAATACAAGGATGTGGGTACTCATTTGAAAATGAGTCCACTAAATTGACTCACCAACAGAGAACATCTTATGAAAGTCTTACTTACATGTCAAAAGATAGTTCTCTAAGTGAGAGTTGTGTAACTGATCCTTAGACCTGAGATCACTATGGAATCTTATGCATATGAACCTATATTTTGGTTCATACTCCAGTATGGTATTAAGATATGTATGGGATGTTCTGGATATGGTGGAGTGTATATGAAAATTATGAGTCAGTCAATATGAAATCGATCACTCCTAGTATGAGGAGATGGCATCCTATGAATTCTCATCACTAAGATGACTCGAAAAAATCTTTTGGTCAAAAGTGGGATGGAGATTAGAAAGAGCTTCTAATGCTTTATCATTGGAGTCATCACTGATTGATAGAGAAATGATATAAATATAAATTTAAGTTTAACATAATTCCATACTCATGAATATATTCGGGATGCAGGGATGATCGAAGGATTGAATTGTACGATAACTTGCCACTGAATGATATATTTTATATTTTTATCAAATTTTATATCTTTTGGATAGTTATGATATATTACTAGATATCAATCTTGACTTATAGGTTTGATCAAATTAAAGAATTTAATTCGATCACCAATTAGAAATGGTTCTAATTGTTAAACTCGAGTTAGCTCATTTTGGATCTTAATCGATTAGAAAGAATCCAATCAAATTAGGTTAGCTTGCACCTAGATCTACTGCTAGCTAGATATGGAATCCAATAGGTCATGCATATAAAAAAATTGGACAAGGATCATTTTTGATAAGGTTGATTGGGGTTTTGGATCCAATCAGGATCTCTAGTAAGCATGCTAGCACATGTGGAAACCCTAGCTTTTTGGGAGATCAATTTGATCTCAAACCTTGCAAATTAGCTAACCCAATTTAGTGTGTATTTGGGTTAGGTCACACCACCTAGAGGCAGCCTAAATAGGGGTACCCAAATGCTTATCCACGCCAATAACCAAGAGTCCAAGTTGTGAAGGACTCTTGGTGCATTTTTGAGAAGAGCGCATGCACTCTCTATTTTGGCATGCAGAAAGACCAAGAGTCTTTCTACTTTGGGTCTCTAACCCATCTGGCAATGAGATTGGACCCTTTTCCTCTCTAGCACATATTTTAAAGTATGAAAAAAACATTTAAAATGGCATGGAAACTCTTTAGGAACCAAGCATGCGCACAATATGTTTTTGGTCGCATGAAAAGATGTGTTGACTCCTTTTGTTTTAAGGAGTCTTAGGTGACACTATTATCTGATATCTTTTCTTGATAATGATTAGATTTAAATGTTGATTCAATGACATAAATATAAAAAATTATCAGATAATGGAGCATTGTTTTTGATGCCTTTTACTGGGTGCGTGCGTGCATGAGGCAGAGGAGAACTCACGCAACTCTTCACATTGAGAGTCCTTCTTTGATTTGAATTCTGATCCAAATGGGGTGTCCCTTGCTGATTACTTTTCCATTTAAATTTAGATTCAAATCAAGGAATATGTGGCAAGTTTTCACTCTATTCTGAAATGGGAATGGATGCGGGAAACATCTCTTCTGGGAACGCACGCGTGAGGAGGGAAGGATTCGACGTATCACACCCACTGTTTCTTCTTCCTTCACCCTGACATCCAAATTTGATGAGATCAGATCTAAGAGAGAAAAAGAGAGAGAGAAAGAGAAGAAGAAAGGTTCTTCTTTTTTCCTTGGTAATTTGCTTCAGATCCCATCAGATCTACACGAAAGTATTCGCACAACCTTAACTTCTTTGAGTTTTGAAAGAGGATTCAGATCTAAAGCTGAGGAGCGAGGCCTACAAGATGCTAGCACACTGATGGCCTCGATGCTCCAATCAAACATCTTCATGTGGGTACTAACAGAGGTCGGGTGCTTGCACGGCTACGACTCAAACCCTGGACATCCGTAGGATCCGAAGGTATGGAGATTAGATCTCCTTTTTCTTCTGATGTCTTTTATTTTTCTTTTTTTAGATTTCAGATCAAGGTCACATGTTCATGTCAAGATCTTGCATGTGATTTATAGATGAGATCTAGTGTGTTATTAAATTAAAAAGATTTTAATTAATTTGCTTCTGCTACACAAAATAGTTTGTAAAATTTTAAAACTACATGCATGAAAATCATCATGTTTTCTAATAGTGGTATCAGAGGCAGGTTCGGATATGAATATGAAAACCTCTCAGATCTAAAATTTGATTTATAGAAATCAGATCTGAAGATTAGTTAGATGCTAGACATCATTTTGAAATAAGGTTGTCCTAGCATAACCCTATTATGCTGAAAGATTATCTTAGAACGATGTAGAACATTAATTAATGATAGATTTAAATTTTTTGCATATTATAATATGATTATAGGATTGTTTTAAATCTAAAATTATTTTAGGTCTAAAATAAATCATGAGTAATTTAGATCTGAAACTAGTTTTAGATTTGAATATATTAATTAGGGTTTAATTTAAATCTAGTATGATTGCTAAAATTATTTCATACATGCGTAGATTCAAAATTATTGTTCATATGTCTGACATATGAAAAATAATTAAATCTGATTTTTAATTGATTACTGTTGGAAAATATGTGTTTTAAAGTCAATCATCAAGGTTATAGATGATTGTACTTCATATAAGTATATGAATTATAAAATGATAAATGTTATATGGTAGATTCATCATAAGAAATATATCTTCTAAAATAGAACTCATATGTTATGATGAAGTCTTTAGAACTACTTTCAAAATGATAAAAGAAGATTTATCATATGGTTCTTAAATCTTGCTCATGACCTAATGATATAATTATTACAAGGACGATAACTGTATCGAGTATAAGTCATTGTGTGCTATATTGTTGGTTGTCCTCTTAATCAAGACATGTGGTGACACGGGTATGGCATACGGGTGATATGTAGGAGTACATTTCACTGAGCATGACCACTTTCGAAGTACTCTGCTGTCAAGAGTTGCTCTGATGGGATATGGGTATATGTGTCCTTTGGATCTGAGGCTGTCTCGGTGACTTACAAACAACTCACTGTACTTTGATATCGGACTATCTAAATTTTTAATTCGGTGACAAAAAGTTTTTGGGTACAGTTAAGTACTTGTGAAGTCTGAGTGCGAGTCAAGATGGGATTGACCGTTCCAAGTAAAATTGGAGATGATGCATCATTGTGTTTCAATTTAGTAAAACTTTGGTCAAAGTAGTCCTGGTGAGGACTCACAGAATTTTTGAGGTTGAGACACAATGTGGACCACTCTTCTTGGTTGACAGTTTAACCCAAAGTCATCCTTAAGTATCAAGTATCAAAGGGATGAATTATATAATAACTATATCCATATGGGTTCTAGAGTGTTGCTAGGCATACATTCGGCCTATCTAAATGTCAGGTCTCATTACTAGATGGTTGCATCGATTAGTACAAGAATTATTCTTATGCTACCAACTTAGGTTCGAACCTATGAGGTCACACACATAGAAGTACCTATCTAATCAAATGGTTGATCAATGATTATGAATCATTGAAGGATTTAATTATCAATTTGATTGATGATTAATCCTATATAAATATTGCAATAAATATTTACTAATGGTTAGTAAAATAGAGAAATAATTAATTAACAATATGATTATTAATTAACTCAATTTGATTGAGCAATGGAGATTGGATTAGATCTAATTGAATTGATTCAATTAGATTAGATTTGGATTAATTGGATGTAGCCTTATTGAATAATAGAGCTTTCTCCAATTAATCTCAGGGATACAAAATCAAATTAACAGGATTAGTTTGATGATAGATTTTGATTGGATCAAATCCTATTGAATAATAAGCTTGATTGGATCAAGCTCTATTATCAAATAGCTTCCCTGAATCCATCAAGAATCAATCTCTGGATCAATGAGATTTTCATCTAACTAATTGTGATTCAATTGGAGCCTAATAATTGGGTTAGAATCTAATTAGTTAGCTTGTTATAACTAATTCCTAAATTGGTTAGGATTGGATCCAAGAATTAGTTAGAATTTGATCAAGATCTTGAATCCTATTTGGGAATAGGACTAAACCCAAAACAAAGCCATCCTATGTGATAATTAATTCTCCACGCCCCAATTTTTACCATGAGAAACCCCATGCCCCATGAAGAAGCACCGCACCCCTCTCCTCTCTTGCTCCCATGAAAAAGGAGGCACCCCATCCCCTTCTTTTCTTGTTGCCCAAAAAAAGGAGGGGGCGTCCAAGAGTTGGACGCCCCAAGATCCCGCTCGCAACATTCACTTTCTCCTCTTCTTCTTGGTATATTTTTTTGATATTTTTTTAATAATTTTTGGGAATCAAAGAGAGTTTTTTCTGCTTGTTATACAGCAGAAAATTTGAGAAAAAAAGTTCTTCTCAAGGAGAGAAAGATCAAGGAAGAAAAAGGATCTTCTTTCTTGCATGCAGCCTTGAAGGAGTTCTTCTTTCGGATTTTTTTTATTTTTTTTAAGATAAAAATTAGATTAGATCTAATTTTTAACAAATAAATTTAGAGGAGAAATATCAAAAAAAATCTGATTTGGGTTTGGAGATTCTTGAAGTTTTAGATCAAGAAAGAAGATGGATCTTTTATCTTGTGTGCAGCCTTGAAGAAGGAGTTCTTCTTTTAGATTTTTTTTTTTATTTTTTTCTAAGATAAAAATTAGATTAGATCTAAATTTTAATATAATAATTTGAAAAAAAAATATTAAAAAAATCTGTTGGGTGTTTGGGACTTCCTTGAGTTCTAGATCAAGAAGAAAAAGAGAGAAGAAAAGAGAAGAACGGTTCTTTCTTGGATCCCTCTTTTGGATTTTTTTAGATCTCAAGATTTTATGTGATTTTTAGTATGATAAATCAATTTAGATCTGATTTTCATCAAAGAAAATTAGAAAAGAAAAGTTCTTCTTAAGGGGGTGAAAGAATGAGAGAAAGGTTCTCGCTTATGCGTAGGTGATCATTGTCGTAGGTGGTCAAGAATAAAAACCAACTCAAACTATATAGATAGGGTAAGTCAGGATCATTTTCACGGGGATCTAGGATGATTATCTTTTTTTTTTTTAAGAAAAAATAAAAAAGAATTGATTGCAGAAGGATTAAAAAGAAATAAAATAGCAAGAATTCAATTGCAAATGTAAATTAATTTGTGAAAAAAAATAAGTCAGAAAAATAATTCAAAAATTTTGAATCCACCATGTAAATTAAATTTATTTATTTATTTTTTTTATATTACAATATTAATTTTTGTGATTAAGGTATTAGTATAGCTTATCTCTAAATGGTACAGACTGTATCAGTAGATCACAGCTCATCCTATCAAAGTATAAACTATCTAAATTTAATTACAAGATATAAGATTTAATCTAACATACCATGATCTATCTCTCCTAGGTATGTACCATATCCAAAGATCATGGCATGTCAGTGAAAGATATAATTTATGTAGGCTAGATCAATATCTTAGAAAAATAAAAAGATATAAAATAAAAGCATAATTTTATTGCATAAAAATTAAATACAAGAAAAAAAATAAAAATCTATTTACAAGCTTCATCATACTTCTGGATTAAAGGGATTTAGCCACACATCAAGATTTCTAGCTCCATATTCTCTCACTCTTTGATCCCTAAAACTCTTTGATTTTTTTTTATTTTTTTTCTTACTTTTTCTCCAATTTTTTCTCCTCCCTACACTTATTCCCAGATCTCCTATTTATAGATGAATTTTTTACCTTTTTCTAGTCATAAAAAGAGTCCCAAAACCCTTAGAAATCGTGTTATACTCGTATAAATTAATTATGACCATCGGATTGCCTTTGAACCGCCCAAAATAGCCCAAAATCTGATGTTTTAGTCCTTATCAAAGTTGGATTCATTTCTGACTGTCCGATCGCGCAAAGAGGCTTCCACCTGTCATGGACCATGCTGTGGATCATGAAATTATTCTGCGGACCGCACCTCTGAATATATGGATCGAGCTACTGGTACACCGTGCATCAAAGGTAATAAAAATTATTTTTTAAGATATTTTTGCTTGATATTCACTCCGATTTTCATTTGAAAAAATAAGAAAAAATATGCATTAAATTTCTTAAAAATTTTATATTATTTTGATACTTAAATTACTTAATTAAATCAATATCTATTTTTCATAAATATGCTCTAATTTTATATTTTTTTAAAAATTATTTATTTTTACAAAGAAAATTTGATTTATTCATGAAATTAGGTTTTTAAGAAGATGTTAGCATCATAAATTATCAAAAATATCTATAATAAATATAAAAATATACCACTTATCACACCTCCTAACTAGAATTTTGCTCATCCTCGAGTAAAGAAAGAATTTAGAATTAAGTACCTTTTAACTTAAAATTTTAAATTTCATCAAATAATTTTTAAAAGAGCCACTGATGTTCTATAGAGCATGAATGAGATATGTCATTGAAATATTAATATTAATCAATATGAGAGTTAAATTAAGAATACTAAATATTTTTCTAAATTATTCTTACCTTTATCACTAAATCATTAACTTTCATATAGACAAGTATATTGTTACTTTCATCCTTCATTTATTAATTTTTATTTTATTTTTTTTTAAATTTGATCTGGCTGAAGATAATAAACTTAGCACTTTTTGAGAGGTAACCTAAATTTTAATTATTTTATTTTAACTGATCTTTATTTTTTTAGGAATTTTGAATCCACCATGTAAATTAGATTTATTTTTATTATTTTTTTTAACATTGTACTGCTACTGAGTGTCTTAACCTCTTAAGCTTTCTGTTTGACCCATGTAGCAGTTTTCAGCCAATGACTCTCAAACCAGATGACTTTAGGGCACTAGGTATAGAATACTCTTCAGACCTACTTACTCGAATCAAATAGGCTATGAGTTAAAATTAGCTTTACAATAAAGCTTCTTTACCCTTCATATTTTTTGATGCGAAACTCAATACTTGCTTAGGCAAAGAGACCCGGTTACTCAGCATGAAGTACTTGAAAACTTTTTTTTTATATATGAAGAAATATATAGTTACCCTACACAAGTCCATAATAAGTAAACTCTTCTTTGATGCTTGTAGAAAAATTTAAAAATATTCAAAAAAAACTATTTAAGTTCTAAACTTAACTCTTTAAGTTTAATTTTCTTAATACTTGATCCCTCGATATCTCACAAACTCTCTAATCTGTACATCAATTTTTTTTTAAAAAAAATACTTAATTTAACTCGATTCTTAAGTATAATCGAATGCTTAAATGCTAAATACTAACTTACTTGAGAACTTAAAAATTTTTTTAAATTTTTTCTTATTCTCCTCCCAACTTAATCGACATTGTCCTCAATGGAGTAGAAAAAATGAAGGGTGCATAAAAAGAGAAAGAAAAAAGAGAGATGTCACCTGATCCAGAAGTCTTTTCAAAATTGATTCTTCCCCCAACTTAGCCAATATTGTCTTCAAATCCTTACAAAAGATACGAAGCAAGACTCGATTAACCTAAATAAAATGCAAAAGATATCAAAAAGCAGAAGCTAAAACTAGGTTGCCTCCCAAAAAGTACTAAGTTTATCGTCTTCAGTCAGACCACATTTATTAACAGGTGCTTCCCCACAGAGCGATCCATTATTTTTTAAAAAAAATAAAGATTAGTTAAAATAAAGTAAAAAAAAAATTTGGATTGCCTCCTAAAAAGTGCTAAGTTTACCATCTTCAACCAGATGCTAAAAGACTGCCTATCCTATTCCTACCTGAATCTTAACATGGGTCTGTAATTCTCTACATGATTCAGGCTCTTCCTTAAGGTATTTTCTACTAGGGACCATTATGTGACTCATTCTTCTGATAACTAACAATTCTTCCTCTATAATTAGATCTAGGTATAACTTAAGTATTAGTTGGGGTTTTAAGAGACCTAGATTTATATACTCAATGTGCCGAGGGAGTGTTTTGGGTCTCCTATTGTTGCCTCTTCCTTTTTAAGTAGAGGTTCAACCAGTGTCATGAGGGGTTCAACAATTAATTTTGGATTTAGCTGAGTGTAATGGTCACTAGGTGTGGATACTTCATTAGTATTATCAACTTCAGATATCTCCTCCAGTTCCTCAGACCTGAATGTTCTCAACTGATTGAACTGATCTTTAAGTTCTAGACCATTCTAAGCTCTAGGGTCATCCTCTAGTTGGTTTGATAATCTACCCTCTTCTAGTTTATTAACCACTATAGTTGATTGGCCCAATTGTTTAAATAACTGGTCAGTGATTTGCATGAAATTATTGAGAGTATTTTTAATATCTGAGGTTGATTGCGCTAAGACATCTAGACTCTTTTCTAATGTGTTGACTCCTTCCTCAGGATCTAAACCTGGTTGATCATTTAGTGTTTGGTTGGGCTTTAGATAGGGTTGATAAAAATTATGGGCTCCTAATATTGCATCTTATGACTATATAAAATTGGGATAACTTTCCGACCCTGGATTAGTGCATAAGGTTCATTTATGTAGCTTTCATGGAATGTGCTCTCCTGTATGAGCTCAGTTTGGGTTGGGTTTATCAAATAAGGACACTCCTCTACAACATGATCTGGTGCATCACATCCAATGCATATGGGTGCTAGCACTTGGTTAAATTGGATATGTCTTTCATATTCTAAGGCTTCAATTCTATTGATCAAAGTTGCAACTCTAGTGTCTTTAAACTCTCTTGAATAAATGTATGTATTTTCAATTTCAGTTAATGTAGGATGCATGTTAATCATTTGAGAGTCTATTGTAAAATTGTTAGCTGAGGATCTAATTCTAGACAATTGGACAGAGCTAATCGAATAACATAGGTCCAGCAGGATTCTAAGTTGTCTATTGGAATCCATTTCTTCTTCAGTAACCTTATAAGCTTGTAGGCTTTAGATTGTGTCTGACAATCATCATTTTGTTTTAATAAATTTTTTTTTATTTTTTTTAATTTTTTTATATGAGAGAAAAAGAGAAGAAGAAGAAGAGTTCTAGAGATGAGAGTCCTAAGGGATCCTAGACTATAGATAAGAGAGTTTTAGTTAGAATTAATGTTCGTAGATTAGTAATCAAGTTATGCAGTCAATCCTAGCTAAGGGTAACCCTAGATCTAGACAACTTCTAACTGCCAAGGTTGTCTTTGAGCACTCTTGGTAAAAGACTAACCGCTCAACTGACCAAGTAAGTGTAAGATTGGTGGGGGCTCCCCCGTTGCTTTCCTTAGACACCAACTGAGTTGGCCAAGTAAGCGAATGGAACCAATTAAATAACTATCTTTTTTCAAGACGTAGTCCCTGAACCACTTTTCTAGACACCAGTAAAACTAATTTTAGGTTAAGGTTTAGGTCAATGCAGTATGTAGGATGATGGTTTGTGAACCAAAGAAGGATGATGAAATCTCCACCTTATCTTGTTTAGGGTTTGTGTCCTTAAAATATTTTACGAAATTATGCAATGCAAGAAGAAAAGGTGGCCAAATTTGGTAGTTAGTCAAAAGTAAATTGATTTATTTTACTTTTTAGATTTTGTGATTAAGTATCTAATTTTTTAAGTAGATTATGAGGTGTCAATGTAGATTTTTTTTTTAGAAGAAAGTAAGTTTGACTAAAAAACTAAGCAAGTTAGAAAGCAAAGAAAATAAGAAACTAAGAATAAGATTAAAAAAAAAATTTAATAAAAAAAATAATCATGCCTAGGTCTCTGGCAATGGTGCCAAAATTTGATCACTGTCATAGGCGATCAAGAATAAAAACCAGCTTAAACTATATAGATAGGATGAGTCAGGATCATTTTCACAGAGATCTAGGATGATTATCTTTTTTTTAAAGAAAAAAATAAAAGAGAATTGATTGTAAAAAGATTAAAAATAAATAAAATAGCAAAAATTTAATTATAAATATAAATTTATTTATGAAAAAAATAAGTCAAAAAAATAATCCATGAATTTTGAATCTACCATGAAAATTAGATTTTTTTTTTTATATTGCAATATTAATTTTATGATTAAGATATTAGTATAACTTATCTCTAAGGGGTACAGACTGTATCAGTAGATCACAACTTATCCTATCAAAATATAAACTATTTAAATTCAATTACAAAATATAAGATTTAATCTAACATATCATGATCTATCTCTCCTAGGCACATACCATATCCAGGGATAACGGCACATCAGTGAAGGGTATAATTCATGTAGGCTAGATCAATACCTCAGAAAAATAAAAAGATATGAAATAAAAGCATAATTTTATTGCATGAAAATTAAATATAAGAAAAAAAATAAAAATTTATTTACAGGCTTCATCGTATTCCTGGATTGAAGGGATTTAGCCACGTATCAAGATTTCTAGCTCCATATTCTCTCACTCTTTGATCCCTAAAACTCTTTGAATTTTTTCTCTATTTTTTTTCTTACTTTTTCTCTGATTTTTTCTCCCCCTTACACTTATTCTCGGGTCTCCTATTTATAGATAAATTTTTTATCTTTTTCTGATCACAAAAGGAGTCCCAAAACCCTTAGAAATTGTATTATATTCGTATAAATTAATTCTGATCGTCGGATTGCCTTTGAACCACCCAGATCAGTCTAAAATCTAATGTTTTAATCATTATCAAAGTCGAATGCATTTCTGACCATTCGATCATGTAAAGAGGCTTCCACCTACCATGGACCGTGTTGTGGACCGTGAAACTGTTCTGTGGACCGCACCCCTGAATCTGTGGATCGAGCTGCCAGTCCACCATGCATTGAAGGTAATAAAAATTATTTTTAAAGATATTTTTGCTTAATTTTTACTCTAATTTTTTTCTGAAAAAATAAAAAAAAATATGCATTAAATTTTTCAAAAATTTTACATTATTTTGGTGCTTAAATGATTCAATTAAATCAATATCTATTTTTCATAAATATACTCTAATTTCATATTTTTTTTAAATTATTTATTTTTGTAAGAAAATCTAATTTATTCATGAAATTAAGTTTTTAAGAAGATGTTAGCATCATAAATTATCAAAAATATCTACAATAAATATAAAAATATACCACTTATCAATGAAAAATTGAGAAAAAAGGATTCTTCTCTTGATCTCTATTGTAGAGATCAGATGCATGGATCTAAGAAGAAAAGAAGAGAGTCTCTTTATTTTTCATCTCCATTATGTTCCCCTTAGATCAGCCAAAGAATGGTATTCTTGCTAGCTAGCACTCCTGGAGAGATCGATCAGCATAAAGGCTTTGTGTGGATACTTATAGAGGCCGGATGCATGTGCGGCTGTCAAGCATCATCAAAAACCATCTATCACAGATTTTGTATACGGTGATCTACCACCCATGCTCAGGTATGAGATTTTGACCTCAATTAATTTTAGATGTAATCTAAATATGAATTAGATATGATCCAATTACACTTAGATATGTTCTGTACTTACTGAATTTTAGATTTTTGATGTGTATACATGCATATTAGTTTATGTCATAGATCCTGTATGGTGATTTAGATTTGATCTATGTATGCATTATAGATTAAATTATTTAATCTATGTATATTCTACCGTAAAATTTTTTAAATGCATGCACATCACCCACCATTCTTCCCTTCAATCACATATGTGATATGTTAGATTAATCTCTTAGTAGCTTAGTAATCGAATTAAAATAATCACCATGGTCGTCCGTGTTGGGAAATGTGTCCCAAAAAGCCAATCGTCAAGCTGTTGATGGTTGAGCAACCAAGTATTGTAATTGATTTGTTAATAAATAAAATATATTTGGCATCTTCATCATAAGCTTTCATCTTCTAACGAACTCCGTTGTTATGATGAAGTCCTTAGGACTATTTAGATTCGATAAAGTGAGGATTTATCGATTAGTCCTTAAAACTGTTCACGACCAAATGATAGGCTGTTAATAAGGACGACAGCTTCTATCGAGCATAGGTCGCTGTAGGCCATATGGGTTGGTTGTCCTCTTAACCAAGGAGTGTGGAGACACTAGTATGGCATATAGGTGAGATATAAGGGTACATCGTCATTGAACGTGACCAACTCCAGAGCATTCTGCTGTCGAGAATGTCTCTGATGGGATATAGGTATAAGTGTCCCTTAGACTTGAGATCGCCTCAGTGACTTGCAAGCAACTCACTGTGCTTTGGTACTGGACTAACTAAATTTCTAATTCAGGGATGGAAGGCTTCTGGACACAGTCAAGTACTTGCGAAGTCAGAGTGTATCGAGATGGGATTGGCCACTCCAAGAGTTGGAGAAGAATGAGTCGCTGTATTTCAATTTAGCAAAACCTTGGCCAGGGTAATCCATCAGATGGATTTGATATTTTGAAATACAATGTGGACAACCTGATCAGAGTTGACAGTTGAGCTCTGGGGTGTCCTATGATCATTTTGGTCAAGGGGATGAATTATATGAAAACTATATCCGCATGGGTTCTAAGGATGTTGTTCTACACATTCGACCTATCCGGTCGTCGGGTACCATTGCTAGATGGTCACTTCGATTGGTATAAAAATTTGTTCCTATGCTACCGGCTTAGGTTCGGACCTATGAGGTCACACACATTAGAGTTCATGATCCGATCGGATGGTTGATCAACGATTAAGAATCGTTCTAGGGTTAAATGATCAATACGATTGACATTTAACCCAGTGCAAGTGTTGTAGGAGGATCGATTAGTAATTCGATTGCTAATTGGCTTAATTTGATTAAGCCAATGGGTTGAGATTAAGTCTAATTAAATATGATTTAATTAGATTTAGTTTGGGCTTGATTGGATCAAGTCCAATTGGTTTATTGGATAAGCCAAGTGCAAGGAAAAACTAGTCCTAGTTCAACTAGGACTTGGGTCAATCTAATTTCTAATTTGATTAGAAAATTAAATCAGATTTAAATATAATTTAATCTGATTAAATTAGGTTCTTAATTGGGTTAAGACCTATTTTAATTGGGTTGATCTAATTTTGATTTGATTTGGTTTGGAAAACCAAATTAAAACAAGTTATGAGACAGAATCCTAGTAGGACTAGGATTCCACCTTGCGCCACATAAGCCTTCTCCACGCTCTCTCTCTTATTCAACGCCAATCTCCACTTATTTTGTGCGACAAAAGCCCTCTCCCAGATCTCTCCCATGTTCACAAAAGGTCTCCTCTCTTCTTTCTTACATGGAAGGTGATTTGGATCAAATCTAAAAGGAATAAGTTTGGATTTCGAATTCTATGAGATAGAGTTTTAGAAATCCAAAACTCTTTCAATTTTGCACCGAATTTATCCAAATTTTTTTTTGGAATTTTCGTGGCTTTTAGGGTTTATATTGTACACCCTTTTCTGGTGATCCATGCACGAAAATATGGAGGAGGTGCTCAAGAGTTGGGCGTCCCTTTACTTGCCATGTTTGGATAAGCCTTGACTAGGTGTTTGACCTAGACAAGGACTCTATCATATCTCTCTATATAAGACGAGTTTATTCGTGAAATTTCAAGAGGCCGGACGCGTGTGCGGCTTGCAACATCATCCTTAAGCCTGGATCAGCGAGGTTAGAGCGTTTAACTTGCAAGGTAATAGATCTGATCTATTATTTAATACATACATTAGATGTAGCTAGTATAGAAACATGTTGATATGATCAACATGTAATTCATACTATATTTATATATATTTTAATTTTTAATTTAATGCTATGTAATAATCATGTAATAGGATCTTAGATCTAGGGATTTTCTGATCTTAGAAAATAAATTTTGATTTATTTTAGTCTTCCGCTGTATGATCTTGAAAAAGTTTCAAGATCTAACCCTGAAACCCTAGATCTGGTTCCTACAATTGGTATCAGAGCCTAGGTTCTTTATTACATGATTATTTATACATGCTTAGATTATTTTTTAGATTAGATCTAATTTATAATCTGATTATTAAATCTGAAATTAAAATTTTAGATCAATCACAAACTGCAAGGTTGTCCTGCTGTAAGGTTTACCCCTTACAGTGCAAAGGTTGTCCTAGTTTGTGTAGATCTATCTTTAATCATAAATTTGTTAGATATGATCTAGATTAAATTTATGATTTATTAGATTTAAAAAATGTTTAAATCTGAAATAAAATCTCTTTGTTAATAATTTTTGTGCAAAGAAATTATTTAAAGTTGAAATTGTTTCAATTACATGAACCTGTTTAGATTAGATCTAAAGTAGTTTCATGTTTATTTTACTTGCATCTTGATTCGGAATCAAACATGCAATATGGTTAATAGAATCATATTGTAAAATTGTTTTACAAATATGAAAATGATTTTTTGAAAAGCCAAACCCAACCCTCAGCCCAAAACTTAATTAAGAATTAAGAAGTTGTTTGATTAGGTTCTAGGATTGTGAATTGAAGAACCTAAGACACAAATCATAACACATTGGGTTAATGGGTTAGTGGGAACTAGGTCCATTAATTGGGTTAGACCTATGGTTAGATTAAAGATGGACTTAATTAGAGAATTGACTAAATCTAATCAATTGTTGTCTTAGATTAGGTCAAGGATTCTCTAGATCAATTACAATAGTTGTAGTTGGTCAAGTCCATGTCTTTAACGAGAACCAAATGGACTTGATTCTTGGCTAAGCGGTCTAGCACGAACTGTTAGGTTGATCTAATCGAAACTAATTAAACCAGTTGGTGTCTAAGGTAAACCAGACCGGTGGTTTTTAATTGGGAGCCCGCTTACCTGGCCATTCATGATGGTGTCTAAGGCAAGCTTTGGCAGACCCTCCCACTGATCGAACTTACCTGGCCTCTTGGTAAAATTATGTTTTGATCGGATCACTTGACTATTCGAGTTGACCCATGTCAGCTAGGTAAATCAGTGTGACTGATTTAGGTGCTCCTAGACCAGCCCTTTTAATGGTCTCCCTTAAGCTGACTTGGTGAAGTCAGTGGGAGGATCATGATAAGTTGGTTCATCTGACCTCATCCTCTATATTATTTAATCCTCTAAAATTATTAGGTCCTTAAAATGATAAAGTTATGGAGATAACTGAGTCATAGCCTCCCATTAAGGTGTTTGATAATGAGTCCATGAACTCAATAATCATTGCAGACCCAAAGGCCTGGTGCTTGTTGACTAATGGAATTATCACTCATCATATGACGACTTGGAAGTGTCTCTCTAATGGTGGTTAGGTGAGCCAACCAAAGTTGGGCTTAATCATTCGTTGGTTGGATACACCAAGTATGATCATGTTAATGGTTGGACCTAACCGGATCCTTACAGTGGAGGCCAAAGCCTACTGATTAGGTTTCTGGGGCAAAATTAAAATTACTAGAAATTGTTTAGAGAAACAATTGGTTATGAACCTACCCTTAGATGTACATGGGTTGGCCAACCAAAGTTGGGCTTGTGTGCAGTCTAAGTGGATTCTAGTACCCGCTAAGGAATTAGGGTAATTCCTCGAATTGAAGGTAGAGGCTACCAATTCGAATAAAATAGTGGGGGAAACCTTTTGATTAAAGTCCAAATCTTCAGGTTTAATGAATCAATTACTAATTAGGTTATGGTTCTCCTTTGTGCAAATATGGCCACTTCCCTATCGCTTCGATCATTGTTGGACAATGATAAGTTGGTGGGACCCAACTTTGGTAGCTGGTACCGAAAGTTGAAGATAGTCCTAAAGCATGAATGGATCCTATATGTGATAATGGATCCTGCACCTGAGGAGCCAGCTGTCAATGCACGTGGAACAGTCAGAGACACTTACCAGAAGTGGCTCAGTGATCGGACCACGGTGCGCTGTATCATGCTGGCTGCTATGAGCGACAAGTTCAGTCGTAGATTCGAGATGGCTCAGCCAAAGGACATGCTTCAAGTGTTGGAGGATGCCTTTGGCACACCCGATGACTGGAGAGGCACAAGACTAGTTGTGCCATCTTCAACGCCAAAATGCGGGATGGTGCCTCTGTCACTGATCATGTATTGTACATGATCAAGCTGATGGAACGATTGAGCAAGCTCGGCTTTCCCTTGCATGAGCAGCTCGGGAAAGATGCAATACTGAACTCGCTGCCCAAGTCTTATCTCCCATTCCTCACTCATTATAGAATGACAAAGCCTGAAGTAAACTACCACGGATTACTGGGGTTGCTTCAGAACTTTGAGAAGGATCACCAACTTCACAAGGAGTCGGTGAACTTAGTGGGAGGTTCGTCTTCTGATTCTTGACCTTTTGGGAAAGGGAAGAAGAACAAGAAGAAGAAAGTCAAGAAGGTGCAAGTTCAGGCTGGGACATCTGTGCAGAGTCAGACCAAAAAGATCAAGCCTGATAAGAGTCTATTCTACTGGCAAGCATCCTAGATTAGATAGTGTGTCAGATATCTACTTATGGCACTGTAGGCTAGGTCATATAAACAAGAACAGAATAAACAGGTTGACTCAAGAGGGAATCCTCGAAGTCAGTGATTGTGAATCACTTCTAACCTGTGAGTCCTGTCTTCTTGGTAAAATGACCAAGTCACTTTTTACTGGTAAAGGTGAGAGAGCTACTGAGCTCTTGGGCCTAGTACATACTGATGTATGCGGATTCATGAGCACAAGTGCTAGAGGTGGATATTTCTACTTCATAACTTTTATGGATGACCTATCCAGATATGGATATATCTATCTGATGAAACATAAGTCGGATTCATTTGAAATGTTCAAATGATTCCGAAGTGAAGTAGAAAAATAAACTGGAAAGAGTATTAAAACTCTTCGATCTGATCGAGGAGAAGAATACCTTTCTAGTGAGTTTCTCACATATCTAGGAGAGAATGGGATTCTCTCCCAATGGACTCCTCCAGGAACACCACAGCATAATGGTGTGTCTGAAAGGAGGAATCGGACTCTGTTAGACATGGTCCGATCCATGATGAGTTTTGCTAGCTTGCCGATATCCTTCTGGGGATATACACTCGAATCGGCCTGTTATCTGTTAAATAGGGTTCCAAGTAAGTCTGCAATTAAGACTCCATATGAGATATGGACAGGGCGTAAGCCGGTACTTTCACACCTTAGGGTCTGGGGGTGCCCGGCCTATGTCAAATGATTAGTCACAGACAAACTTGGACCTAGGTCTGACAAATGCTCAATCATAGGGTACCCCAAAGAGACAAAAGGATATTTTTTCTACCATGCTGATGAACAAAAGGTGTTCGTCAGCCTTAAGGCAATCTTTTTAGAAAAGGAGTTCTTTGGTGAAGGAACCGTTGCCTCTAAGGTTGAACTTGATGAAGTTCAACAGGTAGAAGGACCGACACCAATAGCTGAACCTGAGTCGGATATGATTAGATCAGATCCGGAGCCCAATATACCTGTACCATTAAGGCGATCCGGTAGAGTACCGCGTCAGCCGGACAGATACTACGGTTTCTTGGTCCGGGACGGTGATCCCATCGAACTTGATGAGAATAATGAAGATCCGATCACCTATATGGATGCTATGCAGAGACCTGATTCCGAGAAATGGCTTGAAGCCATGAAATCTGAAATGGAGTCCATGAAGGTCAACGATGTATGGACATTGGTTGACCCACCTGAAGGGGTTAAACCCATTGGGTGTAAATGGGTCTTCAAAAGGAAGAGGGGCACAGACGGAAAGGTGGAGACCTATAAAGCCCGTCTGGTTGCCAAGGGGTATCGTCAACGTTATGGTATTGACTATGACGAGATGTTTTCCCCTGTGGCAATGCTCAAATCTATTCGGATAATGCTTGCAATAGCTGCCCATCTGGATTATGAGATCTGGCAGATGGATGTAAAGACAGCTTTTCTGAATGGAGAGCTGACTGAAGAGGTGTATATGATACAACCTGAAGGGTTTACATCCACAGATGAGTCCAAGGTGTGCAAGCTTCAGAGATCCATTTATGGACTGAAGCAAGCTTCTCGGAGTTGGAACATGCATTTTGATAAGGTGATCAAAACGTATGGCTTCATTAAGAATGGAGAAGAGCCCTGCATCTATAAATGGGCAAATAGTCCAGTTGTGGTATTCCTTATCTTGTACGTGGATGACATTCTCTTAATCGGGAATGACATCCCCGCACTACAGGGAATAAAAGTTTGGTTGTCATCATAGTTCTCCATGAAGGACTTGGGTGAAGTATCCTACATCTTAGGGATGAAGATCTATAGGGATAGATCTAAAAGGATGCTTGGGTTATCCCAGTCCATGTACATAGACACTGTGCTGAAGAGGTTCAGCATGGAGAATTCCAAGAAGGGCTATCTACCGATAGGCCATGGAATTTCTCTCTCTAAGAAGGATTGTCCGACAACTCCTGAAGAGAGAGAGCGTATGAGTAGAGTCCCATATGCTTCAGTCGTGGGATCTATCATGTACGCCATGACATGTACAAGACCAGATGTGGCATACTCACTAGGAGTAGTGAGTAGATACCAATCTGATCCTGGAGAAGATCACTGGAAAGTGGTTAAAGCCATCCTTAAGTATTTGAGAAATACTAAGGACCAATGGTTGGTTTATGGCGAGTCAGATATGAAACTTGTGGGGTTCACAGACTCCAGCTACCAATCTGACCATGATGACAGCAGGAGCGTGTCGGGTTATATCTTTACTCTGAATGGTGGAGCCATCTGCTGGAAGAGTTCCAAGCAGCATACTGTGGCAGACTCTGTTTGTGAAGCGGAGTATATCGCAGCATCAGATGCCGCGAAGGAAGCTGTGTGGCTGAGGAAATTCATCAACGAGCTCGGAGTAGCACCCTCCCTCGATGGTCCAGTCCTGCTCTACTGCGACAGCACTGGTGCCATAGCTCAGGTGAAGGAATCCAAAGTACACCAGTGGATGAAGCACATTTTACACCGCTTCCACTCGATCTGAGAGATCGTGGATCGAGGTGACGTCGACCTTCAGAAGATCGATAGAAAAGAGAACCTAGCCGACCCCTTCACTAAAGCCCTGGCAATAAAGGAGTTCGACAACCACAAGTCGAAGATGGGTATTAGATACTGTGCCGAGTGGCTTTAGGACAAGTGGGAGTTGTTGGGAAATGTGTCCCAAAAAGCCAATCGTCAAGCTGTTGATGGTTGAGCAACCAAGTATTGTAATTGATTTGTTAATAAATAAAATATATTTGGCATCTTCATCATAAGCTTTCATCTTCTAACGAACTCCGTTGTTATGATGAAGTCCTTAGGACTATTTAGATTCGATAAAGTGAGGATTTATCGATTAGTCCTTAAAACTGTTCACGACCAAATGATAGGCTGTTAATAAGGACGACAGCTTCTATCGAGCATAGGTCGCTGTAGGCCATATGGGTTGGTTGTCCTCTTAACCAAGGAGTGTGGAGACACTAGTATGGCATATAGGTGAGATATAAGGGTACATCGTCATTGAACGTGACCAACTCCAGAGCATTCTGCTGTCGAGAATGTCTCTGATGGGATATAGGTATAAGTGTCCCTTAGACTTGAGATCGCCTCAGTGACTTGCAAGCAACTCACTGTGCTTTGGTACTGGACTAACTGAATTTCTAATTCAGGGACGGAAGGCTTCTGGGCACAGTCAAGTACTTGCGAAGTCAGAGTGTGATCGAGATGGGATTGACCACTCCAAGAGTTGGAGAAGAATGAGTCGCTGTATTTCAATTTAGCAAAACCTTGGCCAGGGTAATCCATCAGATGGATTTGATATTTTGAAATACAATGTGGACAACCTGATCAGAGTTGACAGTTGAGCTCTGGGGTGTCCTATGATCATTTTGGTCAAGGGGATGAATTATATGAAAACTATATCCGCATGGGTTCTAAGGATGTTGTTCTACACATTCGACCTATCCGGTCGTCGGATACCATTGCTAGATGGTCACTTCGATTGGTATAGAAATTTATTCCTATGCTACCGGCTTAGGTTTAGACCTATGAGGTCACACACATTAGAGTTCATGATCCGATCGGATGGTTGATCAACGATTAAGAATCGTTCTAGGGTTAAATGATCAATACGATTGACATTTAACCCAGTGCAAGTGTTGTAGGAGGATCGATTAGTAATTCGATTGCTAATTGGCTTAATTTGATTAAGCCAATGGGCTGAGATTAAGTCTAATTAAATATGATTTAATTAGATTTAGTTTGGGCTTGATTGGATCAAGTCCAATTGGTTTATTGGATAAGCCAAGTGCAAGGAAAAACTAGTCCTAGTTCAACTAGGACTTGGGTCAATCTAATTTCTAATTTGATTAGAAAATTAAATCAGATTTAAATATAATTTAATCTGATTAAATTAGGTTCTTAATTGGGTTAAGACCTATTTTAATTGGGTTGATCTAATTTTGATTTGATTTGGTTTGGGAAATCAAATTAAAACAAGTTATGAGACAGAATCCTAGTAGGACTAGGATTCCACCTTGCGCCACATAAGCCTTCTCCACGCTCTCTCTCTTATTCAACGCCAATCTCCACTTATTTTGTGCGACAAAAGCCCTCTCCCAGATCTCTCCCACGTTCACAAAAGGTCTCCTCTCTTCTTTCTTACATGGAAGGTGATTTGGATCAAATCTAAAAGGAATAAGTTTGGATTTCGAATTCTATGAGATAGAGTTTTAGAAATCCAAAACTCTTTCAATTTTGCACCGAATTTATCCAAATTTTTTTTTGGAATTTTTGTGGCTTTTAGGGTTTATATTGTACACCCTTTTCTGGTGATCCATGCACAAAAATATGGAGGAGGTGCTCAAGAGTTGGGCGTCCCTTTACTTGCCATGTTTGGATAAGCCTTGACTAGGTGTTTGACCTAGACAAGGACTCTATCATATCTCTCTATATAAGATGAGTTTATTCATGAAATTTCAAGAGGCCGGACGCGTGTGCGGCTTGCAACATCATCCTTAAGCCTGGATCAGCGAGGTTAGAGCGTCTAACTTGCAAGGTAATAGATCTGATCTATTATTTAATACATACATTAGATGTAGCTAGTATAGAAACATGTTGATATGATCAACATGTAATTCATACTATATTTATATATATTTTAATTTTTGATTTAATGCTATGTAATAATCATGTAATAGGATCTTAGATCTAGGGATTTTCTGATCTTAGAAAATAAATTTTGATTTATTTTAGTCTTCCGCTGTATGATCTTGAAAAAGTTTCAAGATCTAACCCTGAAACCCTAGATCTGGTTCCTACAGTCCGATCATAAGAAGAAGAAGGGATTAAAGTCCATCTCTTACCCATTCGATGGATTTCTCTTATGACATGTAGGGGTGTCGATTGTGATATTTTCTATGAATATGAACAACGAATAGAAAATTATATGTGATACATATTTTAGATTTAGATCTGTTTATGCATGTATTAAGATATGTGTTTTAGATCAATAAATGATATATGTGATATATAGTTTTTGACACATTATCTGAAACTTAATTTTTGCAAAATTTTAGATCCAAAATCTTATGTTTTATTTGCATGAAACCATGAAACTATGACTGGTATGCCTGTGGAGTCGACTTGATTCTCGTTTGGATCGATTTGAGTGCTTGGTGAGTCAACTTATTTTTGTTAGAGTCAACTCGAGACCCTAACGGGTCGGCTTATTTATTGATAAGCTGACTCAATAGTACTGACTAGGTCTATAGATTTCTATTTTGTCTCAATATTGAGTTATCTCACTATGATGAGTCGACTCAAGTATCAAGATAAGTCGACTTGATTCTGCAGACAGCAAAATTGTATGAGATACAATACAAATAGTTTAAATCAAAAATTGTTTCAACATCTAAACTAAAATTCATATACATAATGTACTTAATTGAGAATTAAGATTTGAAATTATAAGATCTAAAATTGTGAGTTTAAGATCTAAATTTTAATACATAAAACATGGGCTTTAGATATGGGTTGAACAAATTAGGTCTAGAGACTAAACTATAACTAGGGTCATTGATTAGATCAGGCTAGAATCCTTTTTCAATTTTGAGCAGTTGATCGAATCTACTCAAAAGTTGATCGAGACTAGGTCAAAGGGGCTCAAAATTGAATTTAGTTATAGTTGGTCAAATTAATTCACATGTGATATGAATTAATTAAATCAAGATCGAATTTGGCTCAGTGGTTCGAGTCTGGGTTTATAAGTCAACCTGATCGATTTTAATCAACCAATTTAGTGTCTAAGACAAGTCTTAGATGGTGGTTCTTTAATTAGTTCCATTGTCTAACCTGATTAATTTGTTGGTGTCTAAGAAAAGCAACAAGGGAACCCCCACTCATCTTCATTTATCTAGCCATTTTGGGAGATTATATTTTATATTAGGTTACTTGTTGACTCGAGTTCACCCATACCGACTAGATTGGTCAGACATGAGATGATGTGTTGACCTAAATCTAATTAGTCATCTACATCAGATGTATGTGACTATTAGAAGAGACTTGAACCTAAATCTCCTTACTAAATATTAAGTCTACTGATCTTCCACCGTTGTAGAGATGCGGGTGCCTTTTACAGCGTTGATCATTCTCGACTGGTTACAGTGGTTCGATTGCATCGGGAAGGCACAATCACTCTATTGGCATTAGATGCCCTAGGGTCAAGATGGGGTTGGGTCTAATAACTGTTAGGTGAGGGATCCAATGATAGCTTTGCACTCATTAGTGAACGGTGGATCAGACTTTGTACGGTTTCAGGGTGGGCATGCACAGTGGAAACATAATAGATTTTAAAATTTTAATAAAAAAATTTTAAATATTAAAACCTTAAACCAGCATCTTCTTGATGATTAACAATCATATATAACATAAATTCAAGATTAAATTTAAGTTATAGAAGAATACCTGCAGCGCTTAATCCAAATTTTGGCAGAACCTCCACTAGGCGCCCAAGTGTTTGCCCTCCAACGATGATCCACACAGAGCTATGATCAGAACACCAACTCTTTGAGATGATTTCTTCTTTAAAATTCTCACTCTGAGAATTTTCTTGAACATCAGGACCTCAAGACCCTCTTCTTCTTCTCCTAGCCTTCCTATCCCTACCTCTCTTCTCTCCTTGTCTTCCTTAATTCTCTTCCTAGACTCTTATCGTAAAATCGAACCTGCCCTTTCTATTTTTGGACTTGTCCTAACAAGAGAAGGAAGAGACTAATTGGACAATAGGAAGAGGATGTTAGAAAGAAAGGAGGAATTGGAAATCTGAATGAATCCAATCCTCCGGTGCACCCCCCTTTAAATACTTAGCGATGGGTTGCCTTCGGGAATTTTTTGCGCCCCTTCCATGCACCATCTCATATTCATCAGAAAATCTCATACCTCCTGATGAATTCTCATACCCATCTGAAGGTTTTTGATACATGGCAACCATCGAAAATAAATCCAATGCAGAAGGACTCTTCAAAATATTTTTCTCAATAATTCTTCGATGCATCGCATAACTTCCCATGGCATAATTTTTTTCCACCACCCATCAATGTAATTTTATCCATCCAATGCCAAAAATCAAGGCACTAACATGAGAATATCATGGAAAAAAAATTTAATTAAGAAGTGGCATGACAAATGGGTTAGAGTCCTTCACAAGTTGGACTCTTGGTCAGGCACATGGATCAGCATGACAGGATTTTCAACTTCAACAAATTTTCATGATTACACCAGAAGGAATTTTAACTTCAAAAAAATTTCTCATACTCAAAATAAAGTTAAGAATTACCAAAAAATTTATGTCATCATTGAACATACGATAAGCTTGAGGATGAGGCATCCCATCTCATGGGATGCGAAAGCTATTTCTGCACACAAAAACTGCACCCACACACAAGAAAAATTCTTGACTCATGGAGACTTAGTTTCTTGGCTCCAAATTTTTGGTACATACAGCCAAGGGCTGAATCAACTCATACCCAAAATTAATTTGAATTAATTTGGCTTTAATTAGCCCAATCTGGAATCAATTTTAAACCCAATTCGAAACAAGGAGCTAGTTTTTTGCAACATGTGCTAGCATGTCAATTTTGCAAACATGATCTAATCCAATTAGACCCCTGATCAATACCCTTTATGTGTGACCCATTGGGTTCCATATCTAGTCAGTAATAGATCTGAGTTTAAGTCGATTTGATTTGATTAGAATTTAATCTAACCAATCTAGATCCAATCGAGCTAATCCGATTTCAGCAATTATAACTCTTTCTAATTGGTGATTGAATTAAACTCTTTAATTCGATCAAACCCATAATACAAGATTGACGTCTAGCAATGTATCATATCTACCTGGAAGATATAAAATTTTTGATGCAAATATCAAAAATACCATTCAGTGAAAAGTTACCATGCAATTTGATCCTGCGATCTCCCTACACCCCGAATATGACTCTGGATATGGAATGATGTCAAATCCAATATCATACTCATATTTCTCTCAATCTTATATGATAATTTAATTAATAAAATATTAAAAACTTTTTCTAATTTTTATTCTGCTTTGATCAAAGGCTTTCTGAATCATCAATCGATCAGAACAAATAGGATGCGATTTCCTCTTACCAGGAGTGATCGATTCCATGTTGACCTACTCATAACCTCCATACACATTCTACCATATCTAGAACACCTTGTACATGACTAAGTCATGAATGAATATGAACCAAAAAATATAGATTCATATATATAAGGTTCTATGGTAGTCTCAGGTCAAAGGATTACATGCACAACTCCCACTATAAGAAAACATCTCTTGACAGGTAAGTAAATTCTATAAGATGTTTCTGAAGTCGGATCAATTCAGTGAACTCATTCTCTAATGAGCACCCACTTCTTTATATTAGTGTCTCATACAAGTGGCATATGAGATCTACCACTCTCTCCATCGAGCATACATAGAAAGTGCTAATCTATCTGGAACATTGATCCCCTAGTCAATGCTCTTATAATTAGGAATATTTTAAATTAGAATTTTTAAGATTTTTGATCTCATAGGTATGATCTCATCATAACCCTAAACCTATTTTTCTGATTTATGGAGTTCATCATAATCATTACTAAAGTAAGATGCAGCATATGATGAAAAATATCTTTTATTATTTAAAGAGTCAATACATAAGTCTGGAAGATTACAAGAAAAATCCATCAAAATATAAATTTCGATTGGCTTGTAGGGCATATTCCTTTCAATCTCCCACTTGCACTAAAGCCAATCACCCTTATATTTTATCCCCATACAATCGAGATGGCGATTGAACTGTTGCTGTGGTAGAGCCTTACTGAATGGGTCTGCTATGTTATTCTTTGTTTCTACTCGTTCAATGACAACATCTTGTCTTTCAATTATTTCACGAACGAGATGGAAGCGTCTTAGAATGTGCTTAGATTTATGATGAGACCTTGGTTCCTTTGCTTGAGCAACTGCTCCAGTATTATCATAGTAAAGTGGTACTGGATTCTTAATCTCAGGAACGACACCCAACTCAGTGATGAACTTCTTCATCCAGATAGCTTCCTTAGTGGCTTCCCTTGCAGCTATATATTCTGCCTCAGTGGTTGAGTCAGCTACAGTCTGCTGCTTGGAATTTTTCCAACTAACAGCTCCACCATTAAGAGTAAAGACATACCCTGAAGTGGACTTGCTATCATCAGGGTCTGATTGAAAACTAGAGTCAGAATAACTTTCTAGTTTTAAATCAGATCCTCCATATACCACAAAAATATCTTTAGTCCTTCTTAGGTACTTAAGAATATTTTTCACTGCTTTTCAATAATCTTCTTCTGGATCAGCCTGAAATCTACTAACTTTGCCTAAGGCATAGGCAACATCAGGCCTAGTACATAGCATAGCATACATGATCGACCCTACTGCCGAAGCATAGGAAATAGAACTCATTCTATTTCTCTCTTTTGGTGTTTTAGGAGACATCCTTTTAGAGAGATGTACACCTTGACTCATGGGTAAATAACCTCTTGTACTTCCATCCATGCTAAACCTCTTTAGCACTAAGTCTATGTACTTGGATTGGGACAAGCCTAACATCCTCTTAGATCTATCTCTATAGATCTTTATACCTAGTATATAGGATGCTTTACCCAAATTCTTCATGAAAAACTTACTTGATAGCCACATTTGACCGATTGTAATATTGGGATATCATTCCCAATAAGAAGTATGTCATCCACATATAAAACTAAGAAGATAATGGCACTCCCACTAGTCTTCTTGTATACACAAGGTTCATCCATATTTTTGATAAAGCCAAACTCTTTGACTGTAATATCAAATCGGATGTTCCAACACCTCGAGGCCTATTTTAATCTATAAATAGATTTCTTAAGCTTGCATACTT
The DNA here is from genome assembly GCF_000442705.2 of Elaeis guineensis. Taxonomy (NCBI): domain Eukaryota; kingdom Viridiplantae; phylum Streptophyta; class Magnoliopsida; order Arecales; family Arecaceae; genus Elaeis; species Elaeis guineensis. Next base: position 99,358,087 of record NC_025996.2, on the reverse strand, counting down.
AATTTTCTCTCCCTTTTGAGACAAACCCTTCTGGCTGAGACATGTAAACCTCTTTCTCAAGATAACCTTTAAGGAAGGCGGTCTGTACATCCATTTGTCAAATCTCATAATCATGGTATGCTGCTATTGCAAGCATAATCCGTATAGATTTGAGCATGGCAACAGGTGAAAATATTTCATCATAATCAATACCCTATTTTTGCCTGAAATCTTTAGCTACTAATCTAGCTTTATAGGTTTCAACTTGGCCATCCACTCAAATCTTTTTCTTATAGATCCATTTGCATCCAATAGGGGTCACACCCTTTGGTGCATCAACCAAAGTCCACATTTGGTTGGAATACATGGAGTCCATTTCGGATTTCATAGCCTCTAGCCATTTGTCTGAGTCCCTTCTCATGATGGCTTTCGTATAGGTCAAAGATTCATCATTTTCAATGATGTGGGCTTCATTATTCTCAATAACGAACCCATACCTCATAGGTGCATTCCGCACCCTATCCGACCTTTGGAGAGGAGGCATACTTTATATTTGTACTTTATTAATGAATATTTTTGGTTGAAGATCATCTTGTGCTTGCATATGTAGGTCTTGAATTTCTCCAAGTTCAATTTTCTTCCCACTGCCTCTTTCTAGGATAAACTCTTTTTTCATAAAAGTGGCATATTTACTGACAAAAACCTTATGTTTAGTAGGATGGTAAAAGAGGTATCCTATACTCTCTTTAGGATAACCTACAAACAAGCATTTATCTACTCTAGCACTCAGCTTATGTCCAAAATTTCTTTTAACATAATCTGGACAGCCCCATATCTTAAGATACTTAAGATTAGGCTTCTTTCCTCTCTATATCTCATATGGAGTGCTTGGCACAGATTTTGAAGGTACTATATTCAGGATATAAATAGTAGTTTCTAGGATATATCTCCAGAAAGAAATTGACAAATTTGTAAGGCACATCATGGACCGCACCATATCTAATAAAGTGCGATTCCTCCTTTCTGCTATACTATTTAGCTATGGTGTATAGGGAGGGATCCATTCTGAGAGAATTTTATTTTCTTTAAGATGATCTAAAAATTTATTGGATAAGTATTCTCCTCCTTGATCAGATCGAAGGATTTTAATACTTTTTTCAATTTATTTTTCGATCATACTTTGATACTCTTTAAATTTATCAAAAGTTTCAGATTTGTGTTTCATAAGATACACATATCCAAACCTAGATAAATCATCAGTGAACGTTATAAAATAAGAGTATTCTCCTCTGGCTTCTGTTATTATAGGATCATATACATCAGTATGTACAAGTCCTAATAACTCACTTGTCCTTTCTCCATGTCCACTAAATGGAGTCTTAGTCATTTTTTCCATAAGACAAGATTCACAAGTATCTAATGATTCATAATCATAAGGATCAAAGAACTCTTCTTTGTATAATTTGTTAATCCTTGTCTCACTTATATGACCAAGTCGACAATGCCAAAGTAAAATATTATTCAACTCTTCTCTTTTTCACTTTTTACTTTTATTAATATGAAAAAATATTATCATTAGATAGAATTAGAAGTCTATTATTAATAATATCATGACAAATAATTTCATTAGAAAAAAAAATTGAGCAACTATTGCTCTTTCTATTTATTTCATAACCTCGTTGCAATAGTAACGATACAGAAATAATATTTCTAATGATCTTAGGCATATAATAACAGTTCTCTAGCTTTAAGATCTTTTTAGAAGGTAACTTTAACATATATGTCCCTACAGCCTCTGCTCGGATTGACTCTCCTCCAGCACCATAGAGGTCGAAGTCCCCCTTCTTCAGCACTCTAATGTTCTATAGCCCCTACAAAGACTTGCAGATATGAGAACTGCAGACAGTATCTAATACCCAAGAGTCTGAATTGGAAGAACTTAATGACAAAATTGTATGTATCTCATACATACCTTTTGATGCATCACTTGCACCTGCCTTTACAGTTGCAAGATATAATTTACAATTTTTTTTCAGTGTCCTGCCTTGCCGTAGTGAAAGCAGGTACCCTGTCCGGAGACTTTCTCTCCCTTCTTCTTCATCTTGCCACCCTTAGGATTTAGTGCTTTCTTTAAACTCTTAAAACCTGACTTCTTCTTTGAGGTTTTACCCACAAGAAGAAGTGGAGCCTTTTCTTTATTAATATGGCTCTCAGCTGTCTTAAGTATATTTAACAGCTCAGGCAAGGAGGTATTCAGTTTGTTCATATGATAGTTCACAACAAACTGAGCGAATGACTCGGGGAGAGATTGTAGGATCAAATCCTGACTTAATTCTCCATCCATCACAAAACCAAGTTGACCCAATCTAGTGATTAGATCAATGACCTTCAGGACATGGTTTTGTACGGATGATCCCTCAGTCATTCTAGCACAGAATAACTGCTTAGATATCTTATATCTAGCAGTTCTACTCTGTTCTCCATACAACTCTTTAAGATTGAGGAGTATGGATTGAGTATCTATGCTCTCATGTTGCCTCTGCAACTCATTGCTCATAGAGGCCAGTATGATGCACTTGACAGTCAAACTGTCATTCTTTCACATCTTGTATATGGATACCTCCTCTTTTGTGGCATCATCCCCAACCTCTTGTGGTTCAGAGATGTCAAGAATATAGGAGAGCTTCTCCTGAGTGAGTACGATCTTTAAATTTTTCAACCAGTCCACATAATTGGGACCGATCAACTTGTTGGAATCTAAAATTCCTCGTAATGATAATGAAGATGCCATTTGTAGAATTTAATCTACAATAATCAAAGAATATTACATAAGCAAATAACTCATATTGACTCATACAATTAAATAAGGTCTTAAGATTAAATTGTGCCTCCCACTATTTTATCGA